>NC_073744.1:49181488-49383988 GCF_029784135.1 Toxorhynchites rutilus septentrionalis
ACTTTTCAACACGCGGACAGTAGGTTAAGATACGTGATTTTCTTAGTTTCCTTATGTCTCCCAGTTTCCCAGTCCCAGTTCAGAAGTTCCCTTCCATCGGTTCAGCTGCGGTACGCGGGTTGTTAGTGTGAGCAATTATTTTTAATGATTCACGTGCTAAATTCCTGTCGTCCTGCCATGTTTGGACATCACCAAAGTCGTGGTGCAAAGTGCACGCTCAGTGTACCGAACGGGCGACGCGGGAAATGCATCATCACTTGTAACGGAACGGAGAACCCGTCAAAATGATCCGTCGTGACTATCCTCTATTACTATGTGAACACGTAGAAATGCTTTCACCGCAGTCCATCACTTTTCAATCAAAAAAATTCCCCCTGTCATCTGTGGGGACTTCTGCGGGGTACGTGACTGACTGATGACGATGGGTTAATCTCTCTGGTTCTGGTTGCTGGTTGGTTTGTTTGTTCTTCCACTTTTTTTTTTGCAGAGATATGGGAGGCATCAGGTCGATACTTGCAGCGAACGTTGATGGATTTCGTTTCAGAAAAGTTTGATCATGCGCAAGCAATTCTACAACATCTACCCGATGGACGTTTACATGAATGTCACAGAATGTTATATATCGTATAATATTTGCCTTATATCCATATACAGGTCGGACTCGATTATCCGGAGTATTGATTTTTTTTTCACTCCTAGTAATCGAATCCTCCGGATAATTGAGTCATAAGAAAAACGAATTTTCTCTCGGCAAACGTTACATAATTATGATTTGCACTTATTTATTAAACGCTGTACCACATTAATAGAAATTTAACCCCTTTCCTGTTGACCGTTTGATCGGCATTGCAAATATATGCAAGACGGGGGCATTTTTATATTACAAGTATAAATAAAATCTATATATATATAAAAATGGATTTCTGTCTGTCTGCCTGTCTATCTGTCTGTCTGTCTGTCTGTCTGATTCTTGTGGACTCGGAAACTACTGAACCGATCAACATGAAAATTGGTGTGTAGGGGTTTTTGGGCCCGGGGAAGGTTTTCGTGATAGTTTGAGACCCCTCCCCCTCTCTTACGGGGAGGGGTTCCATACAAATGAAACACAAATTCCAAATTACTCGGGAATTAATCAAGCAAACGAAATCAAATTTGGCATGTGGAGGTTTCAGGGTACAACAAATGTTTTTACGATGGTTAGATACTCCTCCCTCTTCTCTAAGCGGGGGCTACCATACAAATGAAACTCAAATTTCTGAATTACTTGAGAATTAATCAAGCAAACGAAACCAAATTTGGCATGCGGAGGTTTTACGATGCAATAAATATTTCGATGATGGTTAGACACTCCTCTCGCTCTATAAGGGTTGGCTGGCATATAAATAAAACACAAATTTCTGCATAACTGGAAAGCTAATCAAGAACAATTTGGGATGTGATGGTTTTTGGACATGAGAAATGTTTCTATAATGATATGACACCCCTCCCTCCTCTGGAATGGAGAGGGGGTCCCATAAAAATATTACACATATTTCATCCAAAAATATTCCAGCCAAACATGACAATTGAAAATTTTCGGAAAACTCTGAAGGAAAAATTCGGAATATTTAATTCCCATATGTTCTACAATCACATAGTGACAAGTGCTGTTAGTCCATTTGATGTTTGCGCTAGCGAAATTGATCTTTGTTCGAAACTGGAAATGGATTTTAATGTGATGAAACGCACTCCTATATCTTCTTCTATCTATACCAAAAAAAAAGGATTGCCAAATGTGTTGATAAGAGCAGAACTCGAGGAAGGAATTATCCAATTTGGGGCTCAATCAATGAACAGTTCTGCGATTGGACCCATGAACTTGCGCTTAGTAAGAAAACGTGAATGTTTCAAAGTATTGATAACAAAAAACAAATGTTGGGCGGGACGAAGTTTGCCGGGTCTGCTAGTAACAAATAAAATTCAAATTTTGGCACTTTAATGTTGGTTGCTTCGTGAAATTTCATATCAATGACTAATTGTGTATTGTGAAAAATTTAGCACAAATGCAAGTGTGAAATTGTATACGGTAGAAGTTGTGTTAAAAATGACTTGATATATGAATCGATTCATTTCAATTTTCATCAATGAAAACCAACGTTTTGTCGCGCTCGAGAACGGGTCGTTTTGTTTAAGCTGTCTGTTTTGTTGTGTTCATTTTCACCCAAGGAAAGTTTATACGGCGAGAAAAAATTAGAAAAGTGTAGAAATATTAGAAAAAAGTGATTTCCCATATGCTCTACATATAGTATAAGGTGTTGTTAGTCCAATTAGAATTCGCATTGAATTTGAATAAACACACAGAAAGTAAACATTATAAAAGAAAATTACCTTTTCCATTTCAAATATGTTTTCTCTTTATTAAAGTAACATGTTTTTACCGATGAGGAAAACTGATAATTGTGTTCAATATTGGAAATTGTCTTATATTACATTGATGAGTTTTTTTTTCTTTATTTCAATCATACATAACACAGGAGGCATCTCGTATTGGATCTCAGAGGGCGGTTTTCATCATATCTCTTTCCATTTCGGTATGTTTTATCTGATACGAACCACCCACACCCATCGAATGTTTACCATCCTTCTGTCATTATCACTCGGTAAACACTGATGGAGTGAACAAACAATACCCAACAACCAAACAAAATGGCCCTTTTCAGGTCCACCAAATCATTATCAAAGAGTTCAACGATGTGATTCTTCAAACATATCCAAAATCAACAGATAGCCTAACGTAATCTTACGTCAACTACGCGGTCGTGTCTCGGACACAACCCTCCTGTGACTTTTATTTATGAAAAATGTGAATCCAAGTTGGCGGCACCTACAGAATGGCGGATTACACATTTTCTCAGAACCCCATCAATATGCATATCAAATGGAAGGGATAGACTAGTAGAACACAGTTATCTATGAAAAATGCAAATCCAAAATGGCCGCCACCACAAAATAGCGCTATATATTTTTTTTTCAAATCCTTATCAATATGGGTATCAAAAAAAAGTTCTCGACTAGTAGAACAAAGCAGATAATAAAAAATACAAATCCAAGATGACCGCAGTTCCTAAACAACTAATTACTTTTTAAATGGTTCCATTCAGCTTGCCCTGTTTGTGTGTATGTTTGAGTGTTTTGTATATTTGTCCCAAATTAATAGAAAATTGACCCTGTTCCTGTTGAATGATTGATCTGAAATTTGGAACATATATTTAATTCTATTTTCATTATAAAACTGCGCGTATTCCATGATCTTGAAAAATTCAATTTGGCCTTCGTTAAAAAATGGCTGAATGATTTGACTTGGAGAACACGAAACATAATAAACAACATAAATTCAAAAAAGTTGCCGCCACTATATGGTCGACTATGTATTTTTTGCAATCTCCTGGATTTCCATTATCCACAGTCAGTTGTTCCATCATATACCTCACGATTTTATTTTAGTCTCATCATTATCCTAGATTAATGAAGGAACGGATGTGATAACTACAAACTGTTACTTGTCTAATTATTTTCTAGCTTTCAGTACATTAAACCGTTTAACTTAAAACGTTTTTTTACTTATTTTATTTTCTGGTCTTCAGTGAATTATCTGTATACTTCTCTACATTAGAGCCATTTGAATTTTTTTTGTTTTAATTTTCATTTCTTACCTAACTTTTTTCGGAATATTTTGATAATATATATGATATTCTATTAGTCAAATCATTTCATTTGATATAAATATTGAGAGGATAAAAAAAATACATAGTCGACTATTTGGTGGCGGCGACCTTTTTGAATTTATGTTGTTTATTATGTTTCGTGTTCTCCTAGTCAAATCATTCAGCCATTTTTTAACGACGGCCAAATTGATTTTCTCAAGATCATGGAATACGGGCAGTTTTATAATGAAAATAGAATTGAATGTATGTTCCAAATTTCAGATCAATCATTCAAGAGGAACGGGGTCAATTTTCTATTAATGTGGGACAAACCTACAAAACACTTAAACATACCTACAAACAGGGCAAGCTGAATGGAACCATTAACAAGTAATTGTTTATTTGGGAACTGCGGTCATCTTGGATTTGGATTTTCCATGACCTGTTGTATTCTTCCAGTCAAGCCCCATAATACCCATATTGATGGGGTTGTGAAAAAAATATATATGGCGCCATCTTGTGGTGGCGGCCATTTTGGATTTGCATTTTTCATAAATAACTGTATTCTACTAGTCAAGTCCTTTCATTTGATACCCATATTGATGGAGTTCTGAGCAAATATGCAATCCACCATTTTGTAGTGGCCGCCATCTAGGATTTTCATTTTTCATAAATAACTGCATTCTACTAGTTAAGCCCTTCCATTTGATACCCATATTAGCTATTCAATATGGATTTATTATACAAATTATTCAAAATATCCGAAAATCAAAAATAACTAGTTTTTTCGGTCTAGATTTAGCTCAAGAGTAAATAAATTTGAATAATTTTTTGATTTTTATCAGCAGAAACAAATGAAAAGAAGAATTGAAAATTAAACGTTTTTCTCGCCATTCCGATCCATCACACAGCAATGAATTCGAAACGATAATACGAGTACAAAGGCGCCATTAATAATGACATTACTAGACGATCAAAATGTTTTTCCAAAATTGCCCCGCAGTGGCTTCGCCGAAACATAAAACGCATCTAATTAATGCCCATTGAAATGGGTTATCTCTTCAAAATGGTTCAAATCTTAAAAATTATGGTCTCATTCCAAAACCGCAACAGCAACCGCATATCATCAACCCACAGAGAAGCGGACGATTCATCAGTGGAATAAATTTGATCCGCAAACACCGAGCACCGAGGCCCCGAAATAAATACTCAGCGACAAAAAGAGACAAGCGGCAACAAATCCCTAATTAATTCCTCGCCCTTCATTGTGGTGAGATGTGCTCCAGAAAACGCGTGCAGCCTGTCCAGATCTTAGACCTCTGACCGTTAAAAATGTATATTAGCAGGAAAGTAAGGCAAGCTCATCATCGGTTCGTACTCATTACGGCAACGCATCGCAGAACGCAGACGAATCCAGTCTGAGTGCCGGGGGGGAAACGTTGGTGGAGATACTCCCACACTGTTTATTCTTTGTCTCTTCTTCGGGTCAACAACAGAACAACCCCCGGTTCAGTATTTCGCATCGGCATAACAGTTGCGAAACTTAAATACAATGGATTCCAGTTCCATGAAGAACGACCTGACCTATTATTTCCATTTATGACTGATTAACATGAAGTATAAAAGCAGAATTTTTTTGATTGATACCTCTAGAAATTACAATTTTTTGTTTGAAACTAGTTTCATTAAACTGCTTTCGATTTTGTCTTGACGTCAGATTCTTTTGAATTGTTTTACATGAGCTGATGGCTACCCAAAATACTGTTTACCTATAATGACCTATTTTGGTTGAAACTATTCTTGAATTTAAAACAAAAGTTCAGGTCGTACGTTTAGCTCATCATCACAAGATAACGGATGATCTGATTTAAGGTGTCTTAATTTCACGGTGTGCGGGGATCTCCGTAGCCACATTGGTTGCGCGTTCGCTTAGTAAGCGATCGATCGTGAGTTCAAAACTCGGGGCCCTCATTGACACATCTTTGCGTTACAAAATAACTACGTCCACACAACAATCATCAGCGATGGAGATCGATCCACGGTCGAAATAAAATCGATTCATCACCATACAACTGCTCTGCTCTGCAAGACACATCGGGCTGCTGTTCTATAAATAACTCAACAATGATCAATCAACTGTCTCCGCTGTCCGGTGGTCCAACTGGATAATGGAAGAACAGAAAGAATACGCCTAAATTGGCTACTGTGTAAATGTGTAGGATATGCAATGGTATAGAAGGGAATACTCTAACGCCAAAAAAATGGCAACTGTATAATGTGCTAATTATAGATATGATAAACATGTGACATGTACACGATTAAAATTCGGCTCTGTTACAGCTAAAATGCTAATGAACCTAAAATAAACAAAAAAGATTAATAAAATTTCACTGTGTTGGTCTCTACTAAAATAAGAATAAAGGAATGAATTGGAAAATATTGAAGAAAATAGCGAAAATCGGTAGTTTAGATAACAAAATTCTCAAAATTGTCACAAATTCTCATCAAAACATTGTAATTTTGTACACTATATTATTTGTGTGAGTAATTTTACGTATGATACGAAAAATCTAGCATACCTGTAGAAAATGTGAAACCACTTCGATCCGTATGTTCTGCAGTTGGAGGTTTGTTTCTTTAGATGGAATCCACGTTGACGGCATTCAGCTTCGTTATGAACGAAAATGATAATGGATTCTCAGCTAGAATAAGCACATTAGCAAATTTAAATTGTAAAATAAAATCAAGTTTTCCATATTAAATATGTATTCTAGTAATATATTCTAAACATTTTCAGCAGACAGCGAGAAAATCAGGAAAAAATTGTCAAATAAACATTTTATACGTGAATATAGAAAAAATACTTGAAGCTTTGCTATGTATGGCGTTGAACCGCGACTGAATCAAAACGGCTGTCAAAACAGATCTAATTGAAATATCAAAAGAGATCCAACGATCAGGAGTATTATTTTTCCTATGATAATCAACACTTTAAAAAGGGTATTGTTATCAAGGGCAAAAATAATTATAAAATGAACGAACTACATTTTTTCTGTCAATTGTTTAATTGACCATTGCATCTCTGAAAGAGAATCTCAGCCGTTCACTGAGCAACGCATTTTGAATGTCCCCTTTCTTTGACATAAAATTCTTCCGAACGAAATAAAAACAAACGAAGTCAGAGTCACGTAAATGTTTACTTCTGCGATTTGAAAATATTCGACAAAAAGTGGAACGAAGAGTTGCCAGATGATTTGAAAAAAAGTCTGTAAAAACATGTGAATGTCTGTTGAAAATGTGGAAAAGTCTGTAAAAGTGTGCAGATCTATATAAATGTCTTTCAACGTTAATTTTCACATATTCATTAATACTTTGTACATCGCGATGCACGAAAGGGTGTATTTTGTATATATATACAGCCATTCCATGCCAAACCGATATAGTGGTTTTCAGATTTCCGTCAAAAGTGATAATTTTGTTCTTTATGGCAAAACATTAGACCCATATTTTTTAATATTTTTATTAGGGTGCCCATTTCCATTTTAGGGTGGCCCAAAAATCAATTTTTTCCACTTTTTCTCAAAAATGACTTTTTTCAAAAATTCATCACTTTCGAACCACTTAACCGATTTAGATGATCAAATTGAAGCCAATGAGCTTTAATTGAAAAATATTGAACTTGCAGAGAATATGGATATCATTTTCGTAATTATTGATTGTAGTCGTTTTTTTAATGTTCTCATGGCTTTGGACTAGGGGGCGCTATATTTTATTATATTTTTTCTTGGAAGCTCAGAATTTTTTACATAAAATATCTCGATATCAGAGATGCTATTTTTTCGTTTTTGAGATATGATATGAATATGATTAAAAAAACAATTTTTCCCCATTTTCCCACTACAAAAATTCATAACTTTTGAACTATTGGACCGATTCATATCATCGATATATCAAATTGAAGCTTATTTTTCTTTATTTGAAAAAATATTACTATTGCGAAAAAATTTAATTTTTGGTTTTGTAATTATTGATTGATTTAGTTTTTCATAGTTTTCTCGGTTAAATATAGAGGGCGCTATATTTTTTAATATTTTTTATGGAGGATTATTCACATAACATATCACGAGATCAGAGATGCTATAATTATCGTTTTTAAGTTATAATTTTGTAAATATGACATGTTTTAAATCTTCGATCAATATTCCTATGTGACTAAACTAGACCTATGCGACTAGAATTCAATCTACCCGCAAGTGGGATATTTTTTGAAAGTTTGCTTATTGGCTTCAGTTTAATATATCGATCATCTGAATGGTCGGAAATGGAAATGGTGAATGAATGGTTCTGGTTCTGTAGTTCATGTGTTATGATTTTTTGCAGTAAGTCATTTTTGGACGAAGGGAGAAAAATGATTTTTCGAACCACCGGTTAACTTTGAAAAATCATATCTAAAATACGAAAAAATAGCATCTCTGATATCAAGATATGTTATGTACAAAATCCTCAGCTTTCAAGAATAAACAGAAAAAATATATAGCGCCCTCTAGTCCAAAGTCATAAAAAAATTAAAAACCACTACAATCAATTATTACTAAAATAAAATTATTTTTTTCGCAAGTTTATTATTTTTTAATAAAAGGCTAGATCATTAGTTTCAATTTGATATGTCGATCATATAAATCGGTTCAGTGATTCAAAAGTTATGAATTTCCATTTGTCAATTTTGAGAAAATGTGGAAAAATTGATTTTTCGACTACCCTAACATGGAAATTGGCACCCTAATGAAAAAAATAAAAAATACGGGTCTAATGTTTTGCGATAATTACCACTTTTGACAAAAATATGAGAACCACTATATCGGTTTTGCATGGAATGGCTGTATATATATACCCGGCAAACGTTGTTCTGTCATAAAAAATATTTCTAATGAATATGTTAGTTGTAAAATAAAAAATAACTTATGTGTTGTAAGTGTGTTTAAATTTTTTTTGTCTGCGTTGTTAATTGTTAAAAAAAGAATCAGTATTTCTTCGTTGATATATTGGACATCCACCAAGGCTTGCGGTCTGTCGTTGGTGGAATTTATAAGAGAAAGCAGTGTATATTTTCCATCCGCCTTGCAAGGCTATACAAGTTTTAGATCACCACACGGCCATGAACCATGTCTGTGGTAACAATATCGAACCCATATTTCGTCAATGCAAATGTAAGCCCCGAAAGCAAATGTAAGTTGTTGAAATTTGAATGAAAATTTTTATTCGATGTTGTTTAAATACTTAGAAGACATAGTCCTGACCCTAACTTAACTATTTTTCTATAAATCTCATTGCATTTCAGCACAAAAATCTTATCCAGAACAGAAAATAATTATCAGAGACAATTTTCGTTCAAGATTTTTCCCTACCTGCAGAGAATGCAATTTGTCATTAATTATAAATAATCGTATCCTCTTTTTCGTCTGCAATGATTTCAGGGCAAAAGTACTTATTTGTATGAGTTCCAAACTTCATACACACCACATCTTTGATGTGATGAATAGAGCCTCTCATTTTTCAAAAACCTGTGAAATATTGTTATATCCAAAAAGTCTGCAACAAAAATAAAAAGTGTTTTACATATATGTCTGTAAATTTACAAACATATTTGTAAATCTGCCATCTCTGGTGGTCTGAGAATTTATTGCAAGAAATCGCTTGAAAACATGCATGAATTTGCTTGAAAATTAAGTGAATTGAGTCCGCACCACTTAGGTCTTTACAAGCCCGAGAGTTATGAAGGTCCATTCTTTGATGAAGGAAAGAAAATATTTTGAAAATAATTTTTAATCACATGTGAATGATGTTCTTAACTATGATCATATGTTTTCTCTCATGTTTTTAAGAAAATTTTCGAATATTCGCTATCCGGCCGAATAGGTTAGGAAATGGATAGACCGTTCCATCTTTAGACGTAGAACTACGTCTTTCAGGAAGGGTGCCAAATCAGAAAGCAGGTCACGTTTTTATGAAATAAAGTTAACGTTGATAACTATTTCCACTGTGAACGAATTCTCAAGATTTTCATACCAATCGCCTTTTTAAGACTTTTTAAATTGCTATACATTACAATTCGCTAATCTCTAAACGGTTTAAATTCATGAAAACTGGAAGAACTTCCTTTTTTCCCATACATTTGTTCTGCCGATTTGTGTGCTAACCCTACCCTGTTTTCGAATGCTTACAACTCGAACATTTCTTAACAGATCAGAAAGATGATTGCATCAATTGATAGGAAATATTTGTACGCGTCTATCACAATTAATAAAATATTATTTTTCATAAGATGAACAATTGAATAACTGTAAAATGTCAAGCGTTATCTAAACGCCCTAGCTGCCAAGTTTTGATTGGCCCGATTTACGGTTTCCCCAACACAGACTGCAAAATCGATGTACATGTGGAAATCCGCTCTGCAAATATACATGCAAGCCGGGGATATTTTTGTTCCCACTGGGCTGTGTTTCCCAAACACGGGTTTCAAAATTAATATGCCCGGGGGAATCTGCTTTGCAAATACATGCAAGTCGGGGATATTTTTTGGCGTTGAGTACTTTTGTACTCGCTTGTCGTTGCGCAGACCGGAATATGTTTCCCTAAAACGTACTTCTAAACTGAGAATCCTGGAAAAATCGTCATTTCAGATACTAGAGGTGAATGAACTTTCGCCTCTTTCGGTTCGAGAACTACGTAAACATGAGATGTGCAATGATTTCAGAAGGAAATGTAAAATACAATGATCGTTTGACAATTCTTCCGTTCACATATTTTGGTAGTCCTAGGAATCATAGCAAACATAAAAGGACGTTGATCAAATTTATGTGCAACGAATCTATTACAAACATTTCGATGCATTCTACAATAATATTTTAAGTGGTAAACAAGTGGATTGCATAATATAATTGCGTAGTTCTACGTCGAAAATATGCTGCCGTGTCCTAGATGCAACCCTTTACAATTTTTTTGAACGAAATTGTTTTTAAAAAAATCAATAATACTTTCCTTTTCACTCAAATATTGAGTGTAAATTACACTTTTTACCCGTTTCACGATTTTATTCAAAACAATTAATGGAGCAATCGGTGCACCCGTGGCCGAGTGGTTAGCATCTCACATTATCATGCCGGGGGTTCGGGTTCGGTTCCCGTTCTGGCGGTGGGGGATTTTTCGTCAGAGAAATTTCCCTCGACTTGCACTGTGGTCACGCGTATTCTAGAGCTTGCCCCTCGGAAAACATTCAAGACGTGTTATTTGGCTTAAGAAATCTCAACTAAGTATTATTGAATAACGCTAGTTAATGCATACGTTGAGACGGCAAAAGTTCCACAGGGAATGTTAACGCCATTCAAGAAGAAGAAGAATGGTGCAATCAAGGTACCAATGATTGTTCTGAATACCACTTATGTATATTCGGATCGATTCGATTGCAATGCAACCGGAAGCATCGATAGAGTGTTAATTTAGGTCGAAAAAAGATAAAAATAAAAACAAATGCACAAAAAATGTGACTCCAAAGCTGTTTTTAGGACAATGTATTGCTAATAAATGGACATAAATTTCAATGCTTCGGGAAACGCTAGCGAATGAAAGATTGAATCTTCTCCGAAGTGATAAAAGTGAAACATGCGCACTCCTTTCCGCTCGATTCCCAACCAAACAGCTTCAGGAAACACACTCGATTGGAATTCCACGAAGCGGCTTTCCAGTGGGTAACTCCCCGAATTTTCGCATTGACCCATTAATCGCCTACGTGATTTCCTTCCCCCGCTTTTGGAATTTGCCGAGCGAATTCCCGTCGTCGAGACGATCGCCCATTGGTGGTTAGCAGCGATTCACATGAGAATAATTCATGACCAATATCGATGGTACACGATTCTGCATTTGGTTATAATAAATTTAATAAAGAGAGAAATTTGAATCGAATGAAACTAATCGCACCGGACGCAGACGGACACGATTTTTCGCCCGATGCACCCCCCGATAGACAGCGATGAGCGTTATCACAAATATATCTTGATCATCGTTTCTTCCTTTGCCCCGCTCTCCCGATTGCGATGACATTTCCGGAAGGCGTGAATGGATAAATTCGCACTGCAGGGACTTTTCATATTCACTCAAGCAGTTCAATGAGGAGAGTGTATTCATAGATGTAGTATAATAATGATGACATGCCGAGGGCTGCTGAATGTGGTTCAGATGAAAGGTCATCACCATAAAGATACTCGCAAATGACGTTCCGGTCCGGTTCTTGAAATTCCAACAATATGTTAGTCTAAAATGAGTCTAATCCACACGGTAGACAACACCTTTCTCACAGTTGCTCACCGTAGAAGTGTTCTTTTGTAAGTTTATTACCAGCTAATGATCGTTTCATGGTATGGCGCAATATTCCCTGCAGTATGAAAACCAGTAGCAAACAAGCATGCCATTTTGCACTATTTCGGTTGAAAGAACGCATTAACTGGCCGGAAAGTGGAGGAAAAAACAGTGCACACTACATATAATGACCCCTGCTGCTGTTGTTGCTGCAGGGCTGGACCACATAAGACTACAGGCGACCCCAAAGACTCGCTGCATGTAATGACTACTGGCATTAACGCCATTAGAAGAATGATAAGTGCGCGAACTCCCCGGTGTTCACCGCGTTGTTTTTTAACACCATAAAAAACCATTTACAGCCGGGAGATGGTGATGAGTTTGGCTTTCTTGTGTATCGCTGCTTGCTACTTGTTCCGACATTGTTGGCAGAACTACAATATTGCTCCCATCGGGCATTAACCGGAAAGATGGCAGAGTCAGAGTTGCTGAATGTCCGACTGTATTTTGGCAAAACTTCACTGACTCATTAAGGGGGGACTCTGTCTGGAAGGCCGAAATAATGAATGTTTGTTTTTTTTCGTTTTTTTCGCTGTTGACAGCTGGATGCGTAGATGCTGCCGTAGAAAATCGGTACCTTGTTGGTGGTATCGGTTCTGAAGCAACGGGGTGTCGCAGAACTAATTCCATTGAATATTTTGAAACTTTAGAACAATAGCTAAAGCTTTACATGGGAGTTTTTAAAAATTTGAAAAATTGTCAAAATGGCGACCATTTTTGTTAAAAATGAGTTATTTTTCATGAAAAATCGCTGTTTAGAAGGACTTTGAAGAGATTTTGTAACTGTTCAGAAATACGTAAATATAACTCATTCAATAGTCCAAATGGTGGCTCGAGAAAAACCATTCATTATATGAACTGTACTGAACTTCAAACGAAATGTAAGAGTTGTAGTGGCAGCAAAAATCCGGAATCATTATTTATTAACCCTGTCTATTTTCAATAGTAAACTGTTGGAAAAAACAGATGGATATGCCAACATCAACACTTGACACTTGTCAATCTCTGGTTTTCTTGTATCGATGTTCATAAATGTACACTTCTTCTTCTTGATTGGCGTTAACGTTCCCTGTGAAACTTTTCCCGTCTCAACGTATGCATTAATTAGCGTCATTTATTAATACTTAGTTGAGATTTCTTAAGCCGAATAACACGCCTTAAATGTATTCTGAGGAGCAAGCTCTAGAATACGCATGACCACAGTGCAAGTCGGAGGAAATTTCTTTGACGAAAAATTCTCCCGGCCAGAACGGAAATCGAGCCCGAACACCCGGCATGATAATGTGAGACGCTAACCATTCGGCCACGGGTGCACCAAATGCCTTGCCAAATGTACACACAAAGCCTTATTAATTAAAACCGCCCCTTCAGAATTTCAATTAGGCCATTGGAAATTCCATATAAACAATCTACTTGTGTATTGCGCATTGCGATTAGTCCATAAACAGGACTTTCATACGAAATTTGCATTTTTGCAACACATGTTCTGAAATATAGCTTGAAAACATGTGCTGAAGAATAAATATGTAACGGTCGTTTCATCTGTTTACCCTCAATCAACAGCATGAAGGGTAACATCATAAGAAAGATTGACTTCACCTTCTAGTTGGGTTTTATCGTTATTATTTACTAACCCTACTCAAACAGCAACAAAATGAATATTGCTGTTTCTGAGTTCTTTATGCTGCTTCTAAACAACGTATAATTTTGAAAGTGAAATATACGTTGTATCTATGTTCTCCTGTACTGTGAACGTGACCATGAGTGCCTCGGCTGTAACAGCCATGTCAGAAATTGAAGCACAGTCGCGACCAGGGTTGCCAACTATTATTTTCAAAAATCAGGAAGAATGAAAATAACAGGAAGAAATCAGGATAGCTCATATTGGGTTGTCCGGGAAGTTCGTGCAGATTTTTTGATTAAACATTTATGTAGGCATACTCTCATATTTTCAACTCTATTCTACAATCTCTCGCCATCTTCCGCAAAGCTTAAAAATTATATCCCCCAGAATATGTTTGTGTTCTCGTGTTTTTTATGCAGGTCATAGAATAGAAGTTTTTACCATTTAGAGAATTTTGGAAGGATCTTTTGATCATTTATACCTTTTTCCTAAAAACCTATAGCATCGCCACATTGAATTGCAGAGTGATGAATACTCAAAATTTCTTTGAATTCATCGTCCACACTTCGGAATGAACCTTTACCCATTGAATGATGAAGGCATATCAGCAGTGATAAATTGTTGAATGTTTTGACGTAGGATTACGTTTTTCGGGAACATATTGGGATACAAATTGAAAATCAAAAATCGAGCACCTTGGTACAATTGTCCAATTTCAAACGCTTATTGCTCACTCGTTTCATGATGGATTGATGAAATTTTTGCGTCAATCGATTTCGGGACTCCATAACAATTTTTTATATGGAAAATATATTAAATGTCATGAAACTAATTATCGAACAATTGAAAAATCTCAACCCCTATCCTAACGGAAATACCCACTTCTGATTGGTCGAAATTCACGACACATGCGGTGGGTCCCTAACAGAGACATCTTTTGTTGGAACTTTTGTTCCTACCAAAATGTGTTCCCTAATAGAGACATCAAAACCAAGATGCCCGGGGGAAATCGGCATTGCAAATATATGGAAGTTGGAGGCATTTTATATTGCAAGTAAGGTGGATGATGCTGACGGCGCCAGTGGTTGTATGGTTAGCGTAACAGCCTCACAATCCGATCGGCCTGGGTTCAATCCCAGCTGGCGTCGTTGGGATTTTCTGAGGCGAAAAATCTCTGGTTACGTCTTCCTTCGGAGCGGAAGTAAAAGAAGTTGGCCCGGCTCATGAGTTGTTGAGTCTGATAGGTAGGAACAGGTGGAGTCGCCTCCCTGATGTCGGTGATTGGCACTAAAGTGGCGGAAATAGGCCGACGAAAAATAAGCGAAGATAAAAAAAAAAAAAAAAAAGGTGGATGATACGATAAATTCTAGCAAATAAAATTTAAATTTGTAACTTCAATGTTGGTTGCTTCGTGAAATTTCATATCAATGACCAATAGTGTATTGTGAAAAGTTAAGAGCAAGTGTAAGTGTAAAATTGTATATGGTAGCAGTAGTGTTAAAAATTACTTGAAATATGAAACTAACAAAAAAAAAAACGGCCCTTTTCAGGGCCACCAAATCATTCTCAAAAAGTTTAACGATGTAATTCTTGAAACATATCCAAATCAACGGATAGCCTAACAGAATCCTACGTCAACTATGTGGTCATGTATCGGACACAACCATCCTGTGACTTTTTTAATATTGATATTATTTGATTCGATTATAGATGTATTTCCTATAGTTTTACCATTCAAATAGATTTTACTTCCAATCTGTCTAGCAAATTGTTATGGAAAATCATATTATATTGACTTTGAATTCAAGAAGTTTCTCTTGAGTAATATTACACTCTGGAACATATTCCTTTATCAATAACTTTGCAGCTATTCATATGTGCATATCGTATAAGTTAATGTTGTTCTTTAAACTTAATCTCGTTATTATCTCTTGAATTCGTCAAATATCATGTTTTCATAAAATTATCTAGCACTGTTTTAATAAATCTAAATATTTGTGCGCAGTGGAAATAATTCGGGATTTTCACTCTGGAAAAGCTTATTCAATCGATTTACAACGATCATACATATTCATAAAAAAAGGAGATAGGTCTGAGCCTAGGGACACACACGAGATCTTGACGTAGGACTGTGATTGTTGGAAAAGTTGCATTTGAATTAAATTCTTGTAATTGTTCAGAATTCGTAAATTTTCATTTTTTTAATACATTAAATAGTGACCCTGGAAAAGAGGTTATATGAACTTGTATCCTTCAAACTATTGGTAAGAGTTGAAGTGGTAGAAGAATATAGAAACATTATTATTGCAGTATATACTCAATGGTCAACTATTGAAAACAAGCGAGGGTTATGGCCCCAGATTGAAAGTCGCCACCAGACATCGACACTATACCACTGCACTATGGTCCAGGAGGTGCATTTAAGTGGAAATTAGCATCTAGAGCTCGACAATGATTCTCTAGACAAAAACTGTCTTCGACAAAGTTGTTACATATAATAGAGCGCTTATTTTTATGTTATCAAAAATAGGGTGACCAAAATTTACGATGAAATAAAAATTCTAATTTTCTTATCTTTATAGATAGAGGTAAACATAGTTCGACAATATTATAGCTCTGGTTATTTTAAGTAACTTTGTGGAACAATATTTCTTTCTATCTCTTCAAATAACCGATATAACGTTTTTTCTCTAGGTTGAGTTAGGGTTACCATGAAAAAAAAGGTTTTTTTGCTCTAACTTTTATATGTAAAATTCTACATCAAAACTGTCTTCGAATGACTTTTAGAGCTTTCCAATCCACGCATTTTACGGTGCACAACTTGTATGTATCTCAATTCTACTCAAAGTTATTGATGTTTTTTCCCCGAAAACACGACCTTTTCATTTGCTTGTCGTTCTTTTTGGGGCAAACATAATAAAAAAAATTTGATAGCATTTCAAAGAGCACATTTGACTCTACATAAGGTGAAACTTTCAAAAGAGTGTTATTTTTTGTATTTGAGTAAATTAAATTTGAAATTATGAGTTTTTGGGTATAAATGAACAAGTTGCAATTTTTAAATGCATATAGTAAGCGTTGACTTTAAAGCAGCATCACTTCAGTTCAGTCTTATAGCCACTCAACATGGAGGTTCAAAGAAGACACATTGTTGATTTCCTTTTTCGGTGGACGAAATATAGAAGACGTTATACAATTATTACGAGAAAAATTTCTGATTATTTTCTTTTTCTACAATAAAATATATTTATTGTATAAAAAGAAAAGCGGGGACCGACAAATTATCAAATGCTTCTTGAATAGAAACCGTATAAAGAACAACTCGGGGCTCGACGTGTTATTTTTTAGTAATATATTGACATATTTTACTGGCGATGAGTAAACCATTACTGGCGATGACATTATTTTACCAAACTTTTGTTGTTCCTATTGTTTAATTCAATTTTATTTTTATAATCTTCCATATGTACATCTAAACCTGTTTTAGTTGTTATAATGGAAATTAAATTCATAGTAATAAATAAAAATCATACAAATAAAAAACTACAAAATCAAATACTTAGCATTTTCCGGAATCAGAAGATCGGAATATTCTGGTGTTTGCCTTTTACTAAGAGATAATACTGGATCCGAAGCTGTTGCGAAGCCCAGTTCTTCAGCAGAAAATTTTTCTGTAATCTCCCGAACACGGTTACGCTTCATCCTTTGGCTCAGCATTTGGCATTTCAGGCACTTTCTGGCACTCAAAACACATATATCTTGGCATTTTTCTCGTAATAATTGTATAACGTCTTCTATATTTCGTCCACCGAAAACAAAAACAAAACTGTGTCTTTTTTGAACCTCCATGTTGAGTGGCTATAAGACTGAACTGAAGTGATGCTGCTTTAAAGTTTACGCTTACTATATGCATTTAAAAATTGCAACTTGTTCATTTATACCCAAAAACTCATAATTTCAAATTTAATTTACTCAAATACAAAAAATAACACTCTTTTGAAAGTTTCACCTTATGTAGAGTCAAATGTGCTCTTTGAAATGCTATCAAATTTTTTTTATTATGTTTGCCCCAAAAAGAACGACAAGCAAATGAAAAGGTCGTGTTTTCGGGGAAAAAACATCAATAACTTTGAGTAGAATTGAGATACATACAAGTTATGCACCGTAAAATGCGTGGATTGGAAAGCTCTAAAAGTCTTTCGAAGACAGTTTTGATGTAGAATTTTACATATAAAAGTTAGAGCAAAAAAAACCTTTTTGTTCATGGTAACCCTAACTCAACCTAGAGAAAAAGCGCTATATCGGTTATTTGAAGAGATAGAAAGAAATATTGTTCCACAAAGTTACTTAAAATAACCTGGGCTACAATATTGTCGAACTATGTTTACCTCTATCTATAAAGATAAGAAAGTTAGATTTTTCATTTCATCGACAATTTTGGTCACCCTATTTTTGATAACTTAGAAATGAGCGCTCTATTATATGTAACAACTTTGTCGAAGACAGTTTTTGTCCAGAGAATCACTGTCGAGCTCTAGATGCTAATTTCCACTTAAATGCACCTCCTGGACCATAGTGCACTGTCATCGCGAATGTCCAGTAACAATTGCCTCTATCGCGACACGGAGTGGTGTCTCGGTATGTCGAATTAGAGATAACTTATTAGTTACTAGTTAACTAGTTTAGGGGAGCATAAATAATAATTGATTTTCAGGCGGAATGAACACGTTTTGAAAATTATAATGATGAATGAAAATTACCTTTTATGTACGAAATTAATATTCTATGTAAATAAAAAAAAAATTGAAAGTGGTGAAAAAATCTAGTACGAAATTTGTTTTTGTACAAAACATTATAATGGAAAATTTCAGTAACAATGTATAAATAAATAGTTAAATAAAAGTCAGAAATACGTGTTTTAAGTAATTAAATAACATGATGTAAAAATTTTGTTTCAAATTTTAGCATTTGAAAACTGGTTTAGTGTCTTCTAATCTGATAGAGATTACACTAACGAGTTTGGGACTCAAATGGTGGCCCCTAATTGAAAGTCGCCACCAGACGTCGACACTAGTTCACTGTCATCGCGAATTAACGATTCTGCCAAGTGAACGGTGCATGAAACCATACTATGCAAGCTCGAAATGTATACAATCATGTTGCATAACGCCCGCATTGTAAGCAATACAGTTGTTTGAGATTACGAGTGGCGAATAAAATAGATGAAACATACATATTTTGTTCGTTTAATTGTTTACTTGTATAACTATAATGACTGTAACCACTGTTGTCACACGTACCGATTTATCTGGAAAGGTACAGATTTTTTCGTTATTTTTGGTACAGATTCTGTACGGTACAGAGTACAGATTTTCGTCAAAAAGTACAGGGAAATTTTTTACATTTGAACAAAGCTACATTAAGGTACATGATTACTTTTACGCCGCAGTATCGCTTGGTGCGGCAGCTCGAAACTTTCTATAAACGATAATATGCATATAGATTCAGAAAAACTATGTATAAGCATCATCAAACACACGAATGACGAAAGGAACGTATAAGTGATATTTGTAGTAAATAAATGAGTATTTTTTATGCTAATAAAATGGATTTTTCTCTACGAATATTTACATATATAATATGTAAATATGTTACAGATTTTTGGTAGAAAAAATACAGAAACCCTCTGGTACAAATTAAAATGTGGCAACACTGACTGTAAGTGCTTTAAAAAAGAAGAAAATGCTGGATAAATTTCTCGTCTAATGGTATACAGTATATGATTTAGGACAATAACGATTTTGCGTAATATGAGTTTGAAATCTCTCAATAATTCGTTACATGTCTTCAATTGCCATGCCTTCTAAAAGAGTGATACCCCCCCCCCCTCCAAATATAAATCAAAGACGTAGTCCTACGTCAACATGTTTGGTACAGTTTTGTATTAGGAGAGTTTAATTTAATGTAAGCATTATACATGAGCGGACCGGAGAGCTATAAGTACAGTTTTCATTTCCAACCAGGAAAACTTTGACAGGAATTCTTGTATATCTTTCACTACTAATGTTCATTCTGATAAAGTAAAAAGTATAAAAATCAGGAGAATCAGGATCATTTCTGAAAAATCAGGCAAAATTAAGTGTTTGTCAGTTTTGTTTGGTTTTGTTTGTATTGGTAAAAGCATCGTTATTTTATCGACACTGATGCCAGACAGCATCATCGAAACAGCTATAAAAACTACTCAATAAAATGTTATTCCTGAGTCATAGCGTTTCATGTCATGAAAAACAATAAAATAAAATTGCGTTGATATCAATACAATTATTATTTTTACGTTTGTTAAGAAAATTGTATTGCAGAGCTCGGAATACTGCCAATGAGGTACATATAGAGGTGGAGCAGTAGGTGAAGTGTATCTGTATTGGCAAACCAAATATCGTGTCGTAATTATTGCATTCAATATGGAATGTATATGGAAGAAACAAAACAATGTTTAAAGTACTTTCGGTTGGATGATAATTTGAGTCAAAATTCTCATGAAATCATTCAACTGGTTGTTTTTTAACAGATGACAATTATTTCGTGGTTCATTTCGATTATTCATGTGGTAAAAAGGTCCAGAGAGCAGTCGTATGCTTAGTTCTCGACACCAGTAACATTTTCGGTGAAATTTTGATTAATTGACGATAACATACACACCGACACTGAGAGCCTTAGAAAAATCAACTTCATAACGGTAAAATAATAAAACTTCGTTTGTTTCTATGAACGTGGGGGAGTGAAAATGGCACATGGAAATATCACTTTTATCCGTGTTTTTCGACGTGATTTCACAACTATTCACTTCACGCTAACACATTAGCTTCATATTTCGCGGGAGCTCTACAAAAACGTACGTTTTTAATTGATAAATTACTTCCTGAAAATAGCATTTTTATATAGATGCGGTGGGCAATCAAAGATAAACACAACGACTGACGTCACTATTTGTGAAATAGTTATGGCAGCGCATGCTATGTCGCTCGAAACACGACCATCTTCATTACCTTTTTTCCAGCACATTGGAATACTGCCACGGCAGCCTTTGCTGTAAAAAATAGTAAACGGCAAAGTATTACATTCAATCAAAATGCCTCGGCCAACGAAGAGAAGGGTTGAAGCTCTCCAACGTGAATATGTGAAAAAAATACGATCAACGAAGAAAAATATTGAGGAATTATCTATCATAATGAACAGTTAGATGGTCTGCTTTGGTCTCACCAATCACCTTGTTTTTAAATTTGTGATTTCCAGTGGCGTTGCTACAAAGTAAGATCGCAATTGTTTCCTTGCTACTTTTTGCCCTGGAACATTCATTCAGTCTCAATGGCTATAGTATAAGTGGAAATACACTTCCAAAAGAGCCCCAATTTGCATGTGTTACGCTCGCGTATAATCAAAACTTTACTTGATATGCAAATACACCTTCTAGATATATTTATATTTGCAATTGTTCATGGGAACACATCGTTAATACATTTAACTTCAGTTTTGAATTCTTTTTTTTTTTCAAATGTATTCTAAGACTCGTATCAGTGAAGCGCCACACAGTCTGATAGGTGAATTGATCTATTTACGTGTGCTTTGCTCTTCTCTCACAAACACTGTTACCCTATAAAGAACACGTGGTTTTACCTATACTACTACAATGGCTTCGTTCCACCTCCATTTTAAGCGGTGAACGCTTCCCGTGAACTCTGTTGTTTGTTGATGGAACGTTGACTGTAAAATGAATAAAAAGAAAAAAAATGTCGAGACGACATACGACATATTGGATCAAGTAAGTGAAAAGAGCGTATTTTTTGGGAAGAAATATCAATATCTTTGAGTGGAGTTGAAATATTGACAAGTTCTGCATCGCAAAATGTTTGTATTAGTAAACTCTAAAAGTCTTTCGACGAGAGTTTGCATGTAGAATTGTAAATATAAACGTTAGTGCAAGAAAACATTTTTTTTCACGGTGACTCTAACGCAACCTCCGAAAAAGCGCTAGATCGATTATTTCAAGGGATTGTAAATAATACTTTGTTCCACAAAGAAATCTCGAACAACTGGGACTACAACATTGTCGAACTATGTTTACCTCTATCTATAAAAATAAGAAAGTTATATTTTTTATTTCATCGAAAGTTTAGGTCACCATATTTTTGATAACATAAAAATGAGTGCTCTATATGTAACAACTTTGTCGAAGACAGTTTTTGTCTAGAAAATAACTGTCGAGCTCTAAATGCTAATTTCCACTTAAATGCACCTTCTGGACCATTGTGCATTGTGTTGTGTTTGTTAGTATGTCCAATTACGGATCACAATCACCTCTAATGCGACACAGAGTGGTGCCTCGGTATGTCCAATTAGTGTGTCCACAGTGCAAGCTGCGAGTAAAATCTAAAAAACATTCCTACTTTATTTACTAAATCGTTTACTTGTTTTTCTACCTTCACTGTTTGTGTTATAATAAAAAAAATGCTGAGTAAATCTCCCATTCAATGGTATATATTATAAAGGGTGTTCGGATCAAAAAGTGGTCAACTTAAATTCGCCGTATTTTTTCTAATTATTCATATAAAAAACCTGATCATCCCTTATTTTGTAGGTGTGTGTATGTGTAGAATGATGCCTCTATTTGGATTTTGACATTAGATCTTTAGTTATAAAAATGGCGTCAAAGCAAGAGGAGCGACGAATCAAAATTTTGTACATGCGTCGTGAAAATCCAAACTACACGCACGCAGAAATAGCAAAATCGTTGAATGTGGCCAAATCAACCGTCACCAAAGTAATAAAAGTGTTCGGGGAACGTTTGTCGACAACTAGAAAGCCTGGATCTGGGGGAAATCGAAAGCCGGGAGCCGCAGTGACGAGCAGAAGAGTGGCTAGCGCTTTCAAGCGCAACCCCAACCTCTCCGTTCGAGATGTCGCAAATAAGTTGGGAATATCGTCTACAACCGTGCATGAAGCTAAAAAACGATCCGGACTATCGTCTTATAAGAAGGTAGTGACTCCAAATCGCAACGATAAGCAAAACCCTACGGCAAAAACAAGATCTCGGAAGCTGTATACGACATTGTTGACAAAGTTTGATTGTGTGGTAATGGGCGACGAAACATACGTCAAGGCAGACTTCAGACAGCTTCCTGGACAAGAGTATTATACAGCAACCGGAAGGGGAAAGGTGGCAGACATTTTCAAGCATATTAAACTATCAAAGTTTGCCAAGAAATATCTCGTTTGGCAAGCTATCTGTACCTGTGGCTTGAAAAGCGACATTTTCGTTGCAACCGGGACCGTCAACCAGGAAATTTACGTGAAAGAGTGTCTTCAAAAGCGTTTACTGCCATTCCTGAAGGAGCATGACTCGTCTGTGCTGTTTTGGCCGGATTTGGCATTATGGAAAAATGCCATGGAGTGGTATGCCGCTAACAAGATGCAGGTTGTGCCTAAGGATAAGAACCCTCCCAACACACCAGAACTTCGCCCAATCGAAAAATAGTTAAGCAGAACCTTAAGAAGACCCAAAAAACTGTTAGCAGCGAGAAGCAGTTCAAAGCAAACTGGCGTTCTGTGGCGAAGAAAGTGGATAAGGTGACTGTACAAAATCTGATGGCAGGCGTCAAACGAAAGGCTCGCCAATTTGGACTAGGTCGACCGGATTCTTAACTGAGTATTTTTTCCGTCTTTTATACATATTGAACTTCAAGAAAAAAGCTACTTTGATTTTTTTAATAAACAAATAATCGATTTACACGCAATTTAGTATGACCAGTAGATCCTGAAATATCGATACCACCAGATAAAAAAAAACATAGAAAAACACGTTTAAAAATTCGTACAGTAATGCTATGTCCCTTGAGGTGACCTCATAATTTTCCAACGAAATCAAATATCGAAAAATTATCTTAGGACAACATTTCTGAGGGCATAAGTTTCCCAAAACTAAAAAAAAACAAAAACCTTTTGACGTAGAATTACGTCTTTCGGGAACATATTGGGGTACAAATTGAAAATCGAAAAACGAGCACATCGTGAAAATTGTCCAATTTCAAACGCTTATTGCTCAGTCATTTCACGATGGATTGATGAGATTTTTGCGTCAATCGATTTCTGCACTCCATAACAATTTTTTATATTGAAGAAAATAATATATGATTTGAAACTAACTATCGAACAGTTCAAAAATCTCAACCCCTATCCTAACGGAAATACCCACTTCTGATAGGTCGAAATTGACGACACATGCGGCGGTTCACTAACAGAGACATCAAAAACAAGCTGCCTGGGGGAAATCGGCATAGCAAATACATGAAAGTACGGAAAACTTTTGTTCCCTAATAGAGATTTCAAATTCAAGGTACCTGGGGAAAATCAGCATGTTAATACCCTCGTGGTCGATAATTTAACAAATGGCGCGCACAAATGGATAGTGCTCATTATAACTAGCGTGGACATTGCTGATTGTATACGTGCTGACAAATATGTTGGGGGCGATGAACGAGTGTTTTTAGTATTTAAGAATATTGAAGAATAGTAAGAAAATTAAAGAATGATGTTTCAATGAACTGAATAGAACTTATGTTTGATAGAATAAAAATGAAATTTTAATTTGGAACTTTTATATTGGTTACTTCGTGAAATTTCATATAATTTTTTTTTCTCTGTAATAAAATAACACGTTTTTTTTTCTGGTGAGAAAAATTGATAAGTGTGTTCTCTCGTGATACGCATCACCCAATGACTAATCACCATCCTTCTATCATCAGTCGGTTGTGAGGTTGTGAGGACCCACCAGTGGGTGGAGTGAACAAACAATACCTAGCAACCAGACAAAACCGCTCTTTTTAGGGCCACCAAATCATTATCGAAGAGTTTAACAATGTTATACTTCAAACATATCCAAAATCAGCATACAACAGATAGCCTAACGGAATCCTACGTCAACTATGCGGTCGTGTCTCGGACACAACCCTCCTATGACTTTTTTTTGACCTCCCAAACCGGGGTTCCCTCCTTAAGTGGGCCTAATTGTTCAGATATTATCTGCGAAGCTTGCGTGTGTAATAGAATCAAAAATAGAATAGTTATTCGGCTGTTGTTACGGATGGGTTGTTTCTTTCTCGATTTAATTTCATTCAGCTGTGCTAAAAGCATATGTCCGAACGTAGATAATTTATATCTTGCGATAATTCTTCCTTACAGTTTTTACACGACTCTCACTCGCCCCGGCCAAACTTCCATTTTCTTCGCATTACTAAGGCAGGATGAGAATAATTGAATGTATCCGAACAGTCCATTAGTAGCCCGCAATCATCGCAGGAATGTATCAAAGTCAGTGTTCCATAATGCTGCAAACATCACAGGTCCGGGCAGTTCGCGCCTTTCACAATGGCCATTATGTTTTCCATAATAGAATCATTTCTAAAATGGAGTGCGCCTGGATCCGCTAAATAATGGATATCATTTTGGGCTACTTCATTTTCACGAGTCTACGCGCCACCACAAGTATCATTCCAAATCGACCCGCATCAAGATTGTCTTTGGCGTAAGGTGGCTCTTTATTCGCCTTCTGTACAAACACCGCCTAATTTCCAAAAGGCGCTAATTTAAATCTTTCAATCTGTGATTCGCACTCGGAAGCTTCCGCCTACTTTTAATATTCTGTTTTTTCTCGAGCAAGTCGAATACGCTATTTGATTCATGTCCACCTTTCTCCGCGAGGCGGATAATAATTAGCACCACACAATAATCACCTTAATTGATGCCGTAAAGATTGTGGATATACATTTTCGCACATTTCTGTTAATGCTGCCTTCTTTTGCTCAGTTTTACTGATTCGCGTCAATATTTTGATCTCGTGATGATGGAATGAATAGCACAGCTCCTGCATTAATACAGATGTTTTGCATTTTCGGCACACGTTCAGACGATGGTTAGCCGGAATGAATGATCTCAAGCGTAGTGAGCTGCTGCATTTGTAGTTCCCGATAATGCTGACAAGACAGCGCTCTAATTACCCCGTCTCACGTATCATGAGAACCGCATAGTTACGGGCAGTACCTGCAGAACAATCCCACGCAGATCGTGCATCCCATATCTTGTGCCGATCGTCTGATTCCGATTCCGACAAGCCAATGCTATGCCGGCCGGGCTTCATCACTCGATCGAATGCTGAGGGCGAAAGTGGTACCAAGTCATTACTTCAGATCAGTAGGTAAACATTTCAAAGCCGAGCGAGCCGACAAAGGGAAGAAGCCTTGCACCGTGGCTCCTTCATCGCCGCCAACATCACCGTCGATTAAATAATCTGTAATTAAGCGCTATTCCATACGCCGGAGATACCGGTATGCATTGCGTGATCACTCATGGCGCGTTTGGAGCGTGAAATGTTACGTTATCGCATCAGCGAACTCATCCACCTGGATCGCATCGCTTGGCGGTTGTTGATTCTACATCGTCACAAATGTGCCCACTGGATCCGGCTGCTATCTAATTGAGGTTGATCTATTAATTGTAAGTGACTGTGCAATCTGTCGTTTGCATGTTTTATGTTTGTTTTTACACTGGGTCGACATAAATTAGCACCTGGTGTTCAAGATGTGACGGGGCAGTGACGGTTCTGGTAATAACCGCTATCTGGATCGTTCGAATCAAGAATAAAATACCGCACCCCTTTAACTCCTTTTTTACCATTTTTCTATATAAATAAAAATGGAAGACCAAATGTGTTACTAAGCGTAAATCCCGACGAAGGAATGGCCTGATTTGAGCCGTCTCCATTTTGTTGTAATCGTCTCTGCCCATAGATCAATGTTATGGTGAAAAGAAGTTTTGAAATTTTTGAAAAGCTCCGAGAGATAGTTCGAGAAAAAAATCATCATCGTAAGTTCCACAATGACATTGGTGTCAGTTCAATTGGATTTCGTGTTTGCGGATTTAAGTTTGGTGTTCCGTTAGTGTGAAGCGAAAATGATTCTCAGGTGGAAAATAAAAAATTAACAGTCCGGCTGAAAAGTTTATAAGGTAACACAGTAAAACAAGAAATGAGTTATATCTGTGATATAACCGCAAGGTAAACGTAGGACTACCGTTGGCTCGGTAATCATTTATTTGAAATTGCATCTGAATCAATTCTAAATGAACGAATAAATGAATATTTTGAAAGATTGCTGAAAGTTTTTCTTGTTATTGTGTGGTTTTATGAGTATAATTATGGAATTGTTATTAACATAATATTCAACTCTTTCGAACTTGTTGGTGGTCCCGAAACGAACCGATGTAATTTGAGTGGTCTTGTAAGAGCAACTGAAGATGTTTGATACATGATTCATTTTTGTTTTCGTGAGAATAACAAGAGATTTTTCATGATCACAACATGCGCCGAATAGAAACTGAGGGCGTCACTTAACGGTGAGAACGAAATAAAGTCTATATAACCTTGCATAAAATTTATTTCGTTTTTATCGTAATGTGGCAATTTTTCATTATTGTTCCATGCGGAAGCAGAAGAACTGAAACTGATGCTATTGACGAATTTACGTTAGATTTACAACCAGATGGCGCAGCGAGTAAAATGATGATTTTTTTTTATCCAAAATATATATTTTTATTAAGGCTCATATGGCGTCAGCCTAACGGGGCCTAAAAATGATGATGTTTTATTTAAATTTTTTAGAAAAATCTTTTTAGGCCAAAAAGGTTAGAAAATCGCCATTTTACAATTTTGAAAAAAGGCTTGGTACAAGTATTGTAACTTAAATTTTTTTCAACTAGATAAACGATGAGTAGCATGTGTTGCGCTAAAAATACTGCAATTCCTTCTTGTATCGGCCCTTACATTATCAATGATATAATCCAACTTAATATGATATCGATTTCATCACCATTATCCACAGTATTCATAACCTGTATGCATTATCAAACTCAAAATTTTCGAAGAATATCAATGATTTTGATCCAATCGCGTGTTGAAATCATCGTAAATATAACTAACTTTCTCACCATATACTGAAAACATTTAATGGTTGAAATGAATCCAAATTGAAATAAAATGAATAATCACGACCGTATCTTGCTTTTCAGTGCATAGAATAAACAAACATCATCACTTTTGTGGTTCTGAACTCTAATGTAGGTGTTGCATGAGCTGATTCAGCTTTGCGTAAATTCATCAATTGGATTGCATCACGGGAACACCAAGTCGAATGCGTAAATGCGAATATTCTTTCGCTTGGACGCATTCACACGCAAACAAATTTTCATGACTGTTCCATGCGAAAGCAGAACAGAAACTGATGCGAGTAAAAGTACTCACGCCTTGCATGTGTCCGCTATGGTTTCCCAAACACTAATGCAAGCGAGCAAAAGAAGTCGCAGCTTGCATGTATTCGCTATGACGGTTTCTCCAGGTGCCTAGATTTTGCATCCGTGTTCGGAAACACAATGCGATCACCAATCATCATCAATGAGCAATGATGATTTCAATAGCTTGCTTTCAAAGCAATTTTTAAGCTATTCAATTGATTTTATGGACTAAAAAGTGACATTCATATAACTCGTTGGCATTTTATCTTTCGGATGAAGTGATTATTATACCGCTCCATTCAGCCGGTAAAAAGGTATTAACGTGCGAAACCTTGCACTCCAGCGTCACTCTCGTTTTCGAAACATTGAACTTACACCCCGGTACAGAAATGAAAGACGTAGTCCTACGTCAAAAAAAAACACGAGAATATGGTCTGGTGACGTAGAGTATCGTAAAAATAATAAGGCCCCTTCTTAAATTCTTCTTGAATGCTGCACTTAATCTAACTAATATAAATACAAAAGCTTTCTGTCTGAATGTTCTACATTCTGTCAATATATATCGAGAATTTGTAATTTCCGATCTTCCCGTTGAAAATGTTTCAATTTTCCAAGGTTGGTGCTACTCTCGGTGGTAGGGATACCATCTGGTCGGAGTTGAAAATCAGGACACTTGTCACAGCTACGATTATGACCAACCCATTATCATTCTTTTGAGATGCAAATAAATAAAAATACGTTGCATGTGATTTGCACTTCATGAGACCAAAATACTATTTATTAAACATATTTCTCGGACGATCCATGCGGTGAAAATTCTCCGGAGGTGGTGGCTTCTGTTCTGTACAAGAATAGGAGATTTTTAGGCGGTTTTCGTGTCATCGAACATCATGCGCAATGTATGTATGAAATGCAAGAGTTACTTCTACAACCTAAATGTTCTGAGTAATGTTATTTTTACAAAAGATAATTCAGCATGGATTTGGAAGTGCATTCCAATTGAATATTCTTGCAAAGTTCAGTGCTTGGATATGCTTCTCCAAATCAAATTCTGAATCATATTCTGCACGATAAAAGACGCCGAAGGGAAATGAGATGAGAACTGGGGAGCTCAAATTGTTCAAAATCAATACGTGGGATCTACCGCAGTTGAAAATCAAACCAAACGCATAACTCATTCCACAGTCCCGTATGCGCATTAAATGAGCAACTGGGAGACCACAAATTGCTTGTGCCAATTGACCAATCAGAACGCGGGATTTTCGTGTAGATTATGCTTAACATTTTTAAATTGTTCGATGGATTGTTTCATAAAATACGAGAGTCGTTAAAAAAATAGGTTCCAGTGCCTCAGAAATCGCAGAAATACAATACGTGGGATCTACCGCAGTTGAAAATCAAACCAAACGCATAACTCATTCCACAGTCCCGTATGCGCATTAAATGAGCAACTGGGAGACCACAAATTGCTTGTGCCAATTGACCAATCAGAACGCGGGATTTTCGTGTAGATTATGCTTAACATTTTTAAATTGTTCGATGGATTGTTTCATAAAATACGAGAGTCGTTAAAAAAATAGGTTCCAGTGCCTCAGAAATCGCAGAAAAATAAAGTGAATGATCGCAGAAAAATAAAGGTGATTTTCGTAATGTACGTTTTATTTTCTATTTTTCTACATAATCGCCGTAACGTTCGAGCCATTTTTCATAGCGTGGCACGAGTTTTCCTATTCCGAGCGCAAAATGTGTAGCGTCCAACTTTTTGAAGTACGATGTAACTGCGCCACGAATTTCTTCAGTGTTATTGAATCGTTGACCGCAGAACGTCTCTCCTTTCTGTACCGGGGTGTAAGTTCAAAGTTTCGAAAACGAGAGAGTCCCGCTTAGAGTGCAAGGTTTTGAACGTTAATGCCTCTCTATCGGCTGGACGGAGTGATACGATAATCACTTCATTCGAAAAACAAAATGTTCAAGAGGTATACGATTGTTAATTATTGTCCCGAAAACATGCTTCAATAGTTTAAAATTTGCTTTGAAAACAGGTTATTGAAATCACCCAAATCCGTATATGACCTGGCGCCCGCTCGGATATCCATTTAGTTGTGATTGGAAAGTGACGGGAAGATGGTCTCGCTCGCTCGATTAAACACTATACTCTTCTCATCCAATTCTTTCTCCATTCATCTTGGGACATTCGACTTGTGAACATCGTTCGCTGGGCGGTCCTCGGCGAGGGATCGTGCGCCTTTCTCAAAGCACGAGTGTAGAAGAGTAACGGAAATGTAGAGTTTTCGCCAAGGGCCTTTCTCAAGGCTAGAGACGAATGAACTAAAAAAGTTTAAAGTCTCTTTATTTGAAAATCCTTTCTTCCTCCCAATTCCATTACGTTTCAGCAGCCAAAACATTTAGCCGAAATAGAGGAATGGATTTGATAGTGAATAATACGAAATGTTTGATATGGTAAAGTGGATATCATATTGAAGAAATCACTTTTATGAAAGCAGCATTATAAAAATGTTTGTTTGCGAATGCCGCAATCGATCATCGTTTCCAATTGTTGGGAAGGGGGTATTATTTTGCTGTTTAGTTCCGAGGCGGAGCATATTCCTTCTCAAGCGTTAATAATTCTGCTCCGGATCAGTGAAATAGTGTGATAATCTTTTTATACAAAAGATAAAATGTTCAAGATATATGGTTGTTATTTATAGATTCGAAAAATTGTTAAAATGGCCTCAAAATAGAAGGTTATTGGAATCACATAAACCCGTATATAAGCTGGCGTCAGCACGGAAATCCATTTCATTATTGCGGTGTGAGATAAGGATGGTCACGCTCACCCGCTGTAGTAACACTAGCTGGCAAAATAGCTTTGCAGTTAATTAGTGCAAAGCAAAAATATGAGCATCAATGAAAAAAAGACCACACACACGCAATCTTCTCATGCAAGAGTCGCAAATGGCATACTCGTCGTGAGATGAACGAACGGGTGCAAGTCGGGGGAAAGCATTCCGACGGAATTCGAACCACGGCACGATGGTGTGAGAGAGGGAGCGAGAGATGATTTCACCACGGGAGCTTTCTCCGATCGTTCGGTACGTTCTAGGCAAGGAAATAGATGTTACGGCAGTATCGGAATAGCGTTCAAGGGAGTATCTCGCGATTTTTGTAGAAGATTTTTATATTTTGTGGAAAATTCCGATATAGTATTTTGGAAAAGTTCAGAGTGAGCTCGTGATAAAAGTGATAAAAGCAAACGTTGATTTCGGTCAGTGATATGCCGATAATTCGGGAGTTTCAAGTGATAAGCGGTCCCCAACGTTTCTGTGCTGGCTGGCTCGGGGAATAGATATTAAAAAGAATCCCCCCAGTAAAGGAGCAAAATATCAAAAGTGAAAAGTGAGAAGAACCCATTAGATTGTGTGAGCGGCAGCGACGACGACGATAACGGCAGGTGAGTGCGAGAGCATAGAGAGAGTGATTGCGAGCGTGTGTTGAGAGCTTTCATGTGTTGTTTTCTGCTCCGAAAGCTCAGGTCTAAGGTTTTCGTTGCACATGTTCTGCCAGTGTTGGCAGTTGTGGTGATCCGTTTTCCCTCTTGTGAAGGGAAATACAGAAAGATAGAACAACGCCTATACAGTATGCCTTTCTCTCCCAATTCCATTTCTTTTATATTCTTGCATTTGTCCTGATTTTTATATGAAATTAAATTTTGCTGACGAATCATAATCAGGGCCTTACAATTGCGCTTTAATTGACACATACTCACTCACTAATGGGCCCTATCGCCTTTCAATTTGCTGCAAACTCATGCAGGCTCGAAATACTACTCTCTCTTCCCGCTCGATAAAAAGAATATCACTTCATCTATGAACAGTTGCACGTTCATTCGTTTCATTCTTGACACTGAAGCGAAGTTATCAAATTGTCAAATGAAAATGAAAGTGTCTTATATCCGAATGAAAATTGAGTTCGAAACGTATTCAATGGAAGTAGTGAAAATGACGATGTGGAAGGATGTAAATCATGCCAGCAGGAAATCGAATGAAACTATCAATTGAAAGCTTTTTGTCCTTCCACATGTTAAACTGAAACTGACATATAGTCCATTCAAAAGATAATGAATTCGAGCAGTTTCAATCTTCAAGAGAAAACGTTTTCTTCCAATTTCAAAGGAAACGAGAATATGAGAGCATTGAGAGCGGAAAATAGTTAAGAGAGCGTAAGAAATACGCATCGATATGTCTTCATGTTCTGACTGAAGATCAGAGCGAGAGAATGAGAAAAACGAGAGTTTCGTGTTCCCCTTCTGCCAATGTGTGTCGCAAGTTTTATAGGATGACTTTTCTCTTGAGTAGTATTGAAGCAGACGGTCGCAAGAGTGCGTGAACAGTGATTTTATTGCAACGGAAAAAGGAGTCACGACAAACATGTTTCTCCGTTACATGGAATAAATGTTTGGTACAGAAAATATGATAAAACGGAGACTGCCTTAAATCGGACAATTGCTTTCTCGAGTTTTGCTCTTATCAACACATTCGGCGATCCATTTTTATTTATATAGATAGAAGAGGATATAGGAGATCGTTTTATCACATTAAAATCCATTTCCACTTTCGAACGAAGATCAATTTTCTTACCGCAAACATCAAATGGTATCTTACCACCGTAGAATCATTTATTGCACTCTAAAACCTCCACTTGCCAAATTTCGTTTCATTTGCTTGATTAATTCTCGAGTAATGAAGAAATCTGTGTTTCATTAGTATGGCAGACCTTCCCAGAACCTTCCCAAACCCAAAAACCCCTATATACCATTTTTCATGTCGATCGGATCAGTAGCTTCCGAGGCCATAAGAATCAGACAGACAGACAGACAGAAAGAAATCCAAGAAATATATATATATATATATATATATATATATATATATATATATATATATATATATATATATATATATATATATATATATATATATATATATATATATATATATATATATATATATATATATATATATATATATATATATATATATATATATATATATATATATATATATATATATATATATATATATAGTTAAACGTCAACTGAAAAAAGGAATATAAGTTTGTCGTAAAGTATAAAAAAATGAAATATAGAAAATCAATAGTTATTGCTGTCTCCTTGTTAAAAAATACGTGCATGTGATTTTCAACATGGCTTAGTTTATAACACCTTGGTCTCGTTCATAAATTGGAAAACAGCGATACGCCAGCTAACTTCAATGGAGCTGATTGATCGGCTTATTTGGAATCGCGTTATTTTATCGTTGTCATTCAATCGAGGAGTATTCACATCGGTAATCTAAGTTTGAAACACAGCCATATTGCTTCCTTTATTCATGGATGTTTTTATTACTCTTCACAGGTTTGCAGAACTCAATATTCATATATGCATATGAGTGATCGGATTTTACAATTCGATCGAAATCGACTTTTACACTCTTAAATTCGTTCGTCTTGTCGCGAAACAATGGTCAAAATAAGTCATCCGTATTTTTGGTACAATTTACTCTCTATCTGATCGGCATAATTCCGGAAATAATTCTAAATTGTTGAAATTTGAATGAAAATTATTATTCGATTTCGTTTGGATGCTAAATTTGTTTTGAATGTGTTTGAATGCTAAATTTTGCATGTTTATTCCATCCGAAAACCCATTACTATTTTTACTTCATAGAAATGGAACATGGAGACCAATGTTGTTTACGTCGAATTGCGTGGCAAGGTTGTCACATTTGCTCAACTTTATTGGACTTGAGCTTGAACAGAATGCAAAATTGCGCTTTTTCCATTCAACAGAATACAACTAACAATATGTGGGGACGAATACGATCGAACTTCATTTTGTGTTTGAACACACGCGCAATATCATGACAATGCATTGCGCTTTGGCCTGGCTATAACTAAAGCTGTGTCGGCGTTGCTCATGATAGTGTCTCGCAAGTGAATGTATTATTCCTCGCACCGCTTTTGTTGATTGTGTAGTAAGAATTGCAGTCGTTCAATCTCTACCTTCACGTATATGTCGACCATAAATTGTTGGCACAGCTTACGATATCTTGAATTGGCGTTTCTTGACCATGTCAAATCACCATATGATAAACATAAAAATCCTTCGAGCGCGCCCTCTGTTTGTTTCGTCGCATGTTCATAAATATTAAATCAAAATGAGAAATGATGTTCAAAATGAATTAAGTATCTGTGACGGGGTCTCGTTGGTCTAATGTTTATGCAAGAGATTTTTCGTTAAAGAAACCCTTCTTATTTGCACGCGTATTCTTGAGCTTGCCACTCCAGAATACATTCAAGGCGTATTGTTCGTCATAGAAATCTCAACTATTTACTAATAAAAATGACGCAAGTAGTACTACGTTGAGAAGGCAAACCTTGGGAACGTTAGTGCCATTGAAGAAGAACATAGCGAGGGTCGTATGAACGGTGTGTGTCAACGATGAATTCCAGATTATTGTATTTTCTTCGCATTAAATTTCTCGTGTCACCGTGCTATCATGATTCCAGCAGCGCTTGTGCTTCGGATCTACACACGTGCTCTCCAGCTGATGTTTTATCAGGGTTGATGGCAATAGCGTGATTGTTATTTTGTAATCCGAGCAAATGTGATTTGAAGAATTTCGATAACTCATTGTGCTCATTCAAAAAGGCTTCCAGCTCGTCGGAGATGCTCCCTGCTTTAGATGAATTGATGTTACTTGTGTATTTGTAGATGGATGTTCAATGAAGTAGGCGTTACGCCATCAGTCATTGAACAACTTAAATAAATTCGTTCTGTTGAAAAAATGAACAACGGTTAAATTATTAGAATATTTTTGACACAAAAATAATAAAATCGCAATTAAAAGTAGGGAATTGGGGTCAAAATTTTAGGTTATATGTATGGTATGAAGTCTAATTTTTGAAATAAAACATCCAGATCTTTTTTTCTGCATAGAGCCACCCTATTCGGTATTAAATGTACGGTTATCGGTATCCTACCGGTATCATATATAGTTTACAACCTATTCTCATACCTAGCAAGTATTTTGAGTATAATTTCATCAAAATCGGTCGAGTCGTTTCGGAGGAGTTCGGTAACAAACACCGTGACACGAGATTTTTATATATATAGATGACCCGGCAAACTTCGTCCCGCTCAAAAGATGTTTTTGTTATCAATACCTTCAAACATTCACGTTTTCTTACTACGCGCAAGTTCATGAATCCAATCGCAGAACTGTTCACTGATTGATCTACGAGGTGTGTCGAACCACCATAGAAACATTTATTGCATTCTGAAACCTCCATATGCCAAATTTGGTTTCGTTTGCTCGAATAATTCTCGAGTGATGCAGAAATTTATGTTTCATTTGTATGGCAGCCCCCTTCTAAGAGAGGGGGAGGAATATCTAACTACCGTAAAAACATTTTTTGCACCCTAAAACCTCCAGATGCCTAATTTAGTTTCATTTGCTTGATTCTCGTGTAATGCAGAAATTTGTGAAATAATTCTCGTGTTATGCAGAAATTTGTGTTTAATTTGTATGAGAACAGATGAAGCCAAAATAAGGGTCGAGTAGTGATTCAATCGGTCGACGTTGTGCCAATGTGCCAGTATTATAATAAATTTCACAAATAATCGATTTATCGATTAATCGTCACACTGAGAGAAATACTTCGCTAGACTAATATTTCTCATTTGCTAGAAAGTCATCTGGAATCAAAAAAATGTTCATTCCGCCTGAAAATCAATTATTATCTTTTGCGCTCGCGTTGACGGAATTGAACTTCGTTTACGAGTTTAGGGTAGCGTAGAAGATAATGGTTGAGTTTCAGCGGTCGTACTTTTTTTTCTCTGGGTTTGGATCGATTGATCGACGTAAATTATTCGTTCGCTTTGATTATTGGTTGCGCAGTATTCGTTCGATTAATGATCGATTTCTATAGGAAGTATTTGATTAATCGATTAATCAAACGTTTATTGGGGATAACTAGTTACAATTCGGTCGCTTGAAAAAAGATTCTTTAAGAAGTCGAACGTTAAACTAATGCTCTCTCCTTACTACACCATAAAATGTAATAAATGATTATGAGAACCCATGTCAAGCAAATATCGATAATCTTGTATGGCGTTCACGTACTCTGTGGAACTTTTGCCGTCTCAACGTATTTACTAACTAGCGTCATTTGCTAATACTACATTGAGATTTCTTAAGCCAAATAACACGCCTTGAATGTATTCCGAGGGGCAAGCTCTAGAATACGCGTGACCACAGTGCAAGTCAAAGGAAATTTCTTTGACGAAAAATCCCCTGGCCAGAACGGGAATCAAAGACAAATAGCGATAATGTGGCTGATAAATAATATGCTTTCTGTGCGCTGGTCCTGAACAGTTCTCTTCAGTTTCTAATTAATCGAAAGAACAAAACGAAAATACTGCCTATCTATTTGCATAACACGATCGTAATTTCCTCGCTCCACCTGTTCGGCTCATAAATTGTATTGCAACTTTCCTGCAATAATTTGCTTCGCTGTTCAAAGCAGCGCAAAAGGTTCGTCACGACAAATCATGGCTGCGTTTGCAGAATGGAACACACCGCGAAACTGTATCGCTTGGCGTGAGATCTCCGCTTTGGAACGATACGGCGATATGTCCAAACATGCCATAAATATGTAACGTTCTACGCCACATCCGTTAAGCCAAAATTATACTCACGACAAGATACAATACTTTTATTGATGGAAAAATGGTTACGGATCAGAAGCGAGAAAAGAATGAAATAGAACCGTTAAAGAGATAATTCCACCAAGCGCACTCGAAAACATTCCAAAACAGCTGATGCTGGGTGCTTGATCTGTGGAGAGCTATAATCGAATACATCCGAAAAATGTACGTAGTAGAACATAACAGGGTTAATTATGCCTTCGGCCACAAATTAGGAAACAAACCATGTGGGAAGAGCATGCAAAATTTTCAAATTCAATAAAATGTAAGTGATGGAGAAGATGAAAAATATTGTGTTAACGTTTTACCATTAGTCTAACAAACGACTCATAATCAAGCCGTTCCATCTGGGAATAACATCGCATCAATATGGTTGATTATCATTCTCCATAGCCGAAGTAATTTATATCGATAGAAAACATCACAGTAATGGCCAATCATAAGCAAACAAATAATATCTCAGCTCAGTTACACGATTATTATTATTATGGTCAGCTTCCTCGTTCCTATCGTTGCTGGTGAAGTTCTGTGCCGCGTACAACTCACTCAGCTGCAACCGTCATAATCGCTGCGGCTGCGGTAAGCCGAATGATAGCGACCAGAGCAGTGAGCTAGAATCATTTAATTTCGAGCAGAGCGGAATAAATTTCTGCCGCTCGACGTGAAGCATAAGAAACCGCCGGGCCAACGCATTCCCAGACTTGGCCGCGGAGACCACGGAGAACGCGCTGACCAACCAAGCGTAAGGCGAGAATGATTAACTGCTAGCCTCCGGTAAAACGGTAAAAGCAATGATAATAAACTCTCACGTTAATTGAGCTGACGGCGATCGGGCCCCAGTCCCGGGGACTGACTCCCGGAGTGACTCAGAACAGCCAGTGAAAGGAACGATTAATTTCCTTCCGTTCTCGCGCTTTTGATTTCAACCCAAGCAAAACTTGGAAAACACGGAATGGCTCAGCAACACGCGCCTTCCCCCGGACTGAGAGACACCCGTGATTGTTTGGTAATTTCTGGAATCTGTTTTTCCTTTTTAATGGTTTCGCGTTAAATTTATTGCTGCAGTTGTCTCTCTGTTGTCCAAAGATGACTCGGGAAGATTTTGATAAGACGCAAGCGACCTTCAGTTGCATTAGAAAACACAATAACTCTACTTCGCATTCCGAATTGATCCGATCAGATTAGTCCCTGACATAGCCAACAAACAATTAAAAACGATTCCCCCCGGGGGCAGCTGTGAAGTGCATTGTTTATGATTTAGCGTGGGTCTCGAACGACGTGGGGTCAGATGAGGCTCTGCACTCTGCAGGACCCGACGCGGCGCGTTTGCCGACCATTATCAACACACAAACATAGTTCCGGTGAGTTGAGCTGTTGTGTGTACCTGTCTGCCGGTTAAGAGCGCTGTTTGTCTGTACCTGTCTAACTGTAAAACTCTTCTGAATATTTACCTTTCGTGCATTAGATGGATGGATGAGATGAGTAGAAAAAGTTGTTCCCCTTTAAATCAATTATTGTTTTATATAATTTTAGCGGCTTCCATCAATTCATTATCCGTCGTTATACAATATTATTGTTATTGTTCCAATATAACTGAAATTTATGTACAGCAGAAGAGCAACGTGTTAAGAAGTGATCCGAACATTGGTTCTTCAATCTCCTTCAATTAAGATCCGCCACGAGGTGGTAAGCACATTCTCGTTGTTAATTATTTTGGTGTATTGCTGGTTCTTGTGAAAATCTCGTTAGAGAGGAGGCCTCATTTCGATAACGAAATTCTGTGAAAGTTAGCTTTTATTTTACTTGCGAGCAATTCCACACCAAATTAACCGACCACTGCCCGATTCTCCACAATTTTGTACATACTGCAGCGGTTATGCATTGCTCCAATTTATTGTCATATTAGCTGACCCGGCAAACTTCGTCCCACCCGAAATGAGTTTTGACGTAGAACTACGTCTTTCATTAAGGGTGTCAAATCAGAAAACACGTTTTTATGAAATAAAGTTAACGTTTATAACTATTTTTGCCGCGAACGGATTTTGGCGATTTACATACTAAACGAATCGGAAATTTCGTAAGATTTGTTTAATATGCCATACAATAGAATACCCTGGTTAGTAAATGGTTAAAATTCATGAAAACTTTAAGTGTTTCTATTTTCCCATACATTTGTTCTGTCCATTTGAGTGCTTTCACGAACAGAGATATCAATAACGAGCAACTGATCGACGACCAACGGAGGGGAAATCGTAGGATTTAAAGTCTCCGTGAACAAAGGAAAAGAAGAAGAATGAAGGGGAATATTTGCATAGAGTATAAACAGTGGATCTCGCTGAGGCAAACTTTCATTCGGCATCGGACTGTTGAGTAATCCAGTTCACTTTGCTTTCGCTGCGCTTCGATCTAAGATTGGACCCCACCAGTGGTAATCCAACTTGGAAATCGTCGTTTGATTTTTCTGTTCGTTTTTATTCGTATCGTGTGTTCTTCTTTCCGCGTCATAAATTGGACGCTTCGCGTAGTGTGCGATGAGCAAGAAGAAGAGGAAGCCAGGCTCGAGCCCTGCAAAAAACGAACGCATTGACAGGGGCAATAAAATTTCGAGGTAAGCGTCATCTAATGATGCACGCGGTGTTGGTGCAGTGAAAAGCGCTCGCACTGAACCGAGCCTTCGCAAATGTGACACCGCACCGAACAACAGCGAAGTAGGCGATTTCGGCGCGTCGGTCGAAAATGTAAACGCCCAGGCAGCAACCAAAATCAAGCTCCCCCCGCTGGTGGTGAAGGCGGTCGCTCTTGACAAACTCATCAGCGAATTCGCATCGATGGGTGTTACAGCAGAGTACAAGCTGTGTGGCATAATTCAGTCTTTTTCCAAGCAGTTAACATTGTTTATTTTTCGTCTTCATAAGGGCTTCGTTGGTGCCTTTGAGAATGCATCAATGCATTAAACTGACGTTCTGGCGAAGCAGACGTTAAGGTTGTGCACCAAAAAATTATTTGGGAATACCGAACATCTTGAATGTCTTACTGGAATGTTATAAGTTATTTGGGTTCACGTGCCAGTCGCAAAACTGCCTTCAACTAGGATTGCATTTTCGCTAATATTGATCATAATGAAGCATTGCTACTGTTTTCGAGGTTGTTATTAACAAAAAAATTTTATTTCTCTTGTTTAGTCATCAAGAAAGTAAATGATCTGGAATTTTGTATGTGATTAGGTTTTGCTTGCCAGTAGCAAAACTTCCTCCACTAAGGGTGACAGCTGCCCTTTTCTCGAGCATGAGAAAGTAATGCAACTCTTTTCGAGGCCAGTAATATTAACAGAAGCGTTTCTTTTGAGAATAGCGCAAAATGATGAGAAATTTTTATATTGCTAGTAGTTTCAAGCCACCAATGTATGGCTTTGTTTGCATGGTATGGTGAACGCTTGTTAGGCGCTTGGTTTACGCTTAGTTTGTACGAACGATATCTAGAGGTGCGATTCCTTTGAGGCAATACTAAATAACATGTAGCATGATATTTGATTTTTGCAAGTGTTGTCTTTGTTGTTTCCATGGGTTGCCAAAGATATATTGATGTAGTTATGAGATGTGGAATAATGTGCTGGTGCAACATGTATATAATCGACTGTAACCGAGTCTATGTCAATTTCGAAAAAGGCCACCGGAATAGCCTTCGAGGTAAATTTTCAATGCATTGACATGAGATAAATTGCGACATACGATTGTTTTGCGAGGGCAAGAATGAATCATCAATCAATTATCGTCAACTGATTCTACAATGAAAAAATCATTTCAGAGATTATTCTACTAAGCAGTTGTTTCTAAAATTTCACAGCATTATAGAATAATATCCGAAGGTATAAACAAGCGACTTATATAAAATAACAGCGTAGTTCTACGTCAACAATGCGGTCGTATCTTGGACACAACCTCCTATAATTTTTTTTGTTATGAATACCTTCAAACATAATCGTTTTCTTACTAAGCGAACGTTCATGGGTTCAATCGCAGAATTGATTATTGATTGATCTTCTAATCGAATCTTTACTATTTCTTTTACTATAGGTTTACTAGTATGTACATCTACCAAAACTCATCATAATAATATCAAATTATTTTCAGACCCAATTCTCGTTCAAATTTTTCAACCACTTCCAAATAACTTGTTTTTCCGTTACATGGAATACATGTTTGATACAGAAAATATAATAAAATGAAGACTTCTCAAATCGGACGATTCATTCCTCGGGCTTTGCGCTTACACATTCTTTTCACATTTGACGATCCGTTTTCATTTGTATAGTTACTAGCTGACCCGGAAAACTTCGTCCCGCCCAAAATTTATTTTTTGTCATCAGTACCTTCATTCACGTTTTCTTACTAAGTGCACGTTCATGGGTCCGACACAGCCCTAATTCGAACAATTCCTGCCTCGAGTTTTGGAGTAATCCCATGCCAAGACGATCACAAAACAGCAAATTTTGACCCGACTCTCTCCAATTTTTTTGAACCTTGATACTTATTATAGGAACTACCTAAAATCACAATTTTCATTGTCACGAATTTAAATAACGACTGATTTTTGAAAAGGCGTATTCAAAATCGTGGATCTTTCTTCCAAAAATCCTAACTCAAAATCCAGATATTTGACTGAAATATGATCTTTGATAAAGTTGTTGGAAAATCAATGAACTTTTTATGAAAAAAAAATTTAATGCACTGTAAAAAATTAAAGTTAATAATTACATCAAAAATTTAATTTAATAATAAAAACTTTTATATCTCAAAACACCCTCCTCTTATATTTTTTTTTGTGTATTTTTATTGGAAAAAACCTCTAATTTTACAAAGTTTAGTGATGCCGTGTCGGACTCGCCAAAATGGAGATTAAAACTTCATATTTTAATTTCTGAAACTTTAATACTTTGTGAAATCGTGCCTATTTAAGAAAATTAACTTTTAACTTTACTTTACTTTAACTTTTAACTTTTAATTAAATTAACTAACTTAACCTGTTAATAGAATCGGAGGCGGAGAATACACAAAAGAAAACCACATCAGTTCATTACACAATTCTTTTTATTATTCACAACGAAATAAACAAACACACTACAATCTCAACACTCTTTACACACAATACGGCACCTGAAAACAAAGTGTAATTAGTCTATTTATTGACCATTAATACTTTTTTACCTTTTCATTGTCATCCATGGATACGTAACACAATCACCTGGAAAAGGCATTGTAAAATTACATAATACTTACCTGTTTAGAAGCGGAGACGATCTGGCGTAGTGGTAACATCCATACCTCTCACGCAGAGATCATGAGATCAATTCTCACTCCCGACATTCTTCCCAAAATGGAAGTAAAAGTGACGAACCAGCCGAAATGTGTTGAAAGTCACTATAATAGAGAAAAAAATACCTGTTTAGAAACCAGTAGACAAAACCACAACAATCTACTTTAATGTAAATAACAACAAAGCGAATCGTCAGAGGCGGGAACAATATCGCTATAGAAAACGGGAAATACAAACCCGATTGTTTTTATAGCGAATATCCTGGACGCAATCCAAGATAATAGAACTATAGAGATAGCTACCGTATAAATAGGGCAAAGCATGTTCATTAGGTCGGTCGCAATAACCTCATCGATCAGTGTAGATCAAACCTGCTTTGTCTATATTCGATCTCTTCGTTACTCTACTACTAGAACTCTGCTCAGAAGCCTCTCTGGGCGGAAACAATTTTGGTGCTATAGACAGGATCACTACTCTTCATCACTACGGAACTCTGCTCAGAAACTATCTGGGCGGAGACAGCCAAATTGGTCGAATTGCACTACGAACTGCTGCCCCATGCACCATATTCTCCAGATTTGGCCCCGTGCGACTTTTTTTTATTTCCAAACATGAAAAAGTCACTCGCCGGGCAGAAATATGAGTCGATTGAGGAGGTCATCGCCGCCACGGAGGCCTACTTTGCAGACCTCAGGAAAACGTATTTTTCAGATGGATTAAAGAAGTTGGAGCATCGCTGGGTCAAGTTTATCGAGCTAAAAGGAGACTATGTTGAGAAATATATCGCCACTTTTCCAATTTTTTTGTTTTTTTTTGTAGGCTGAGTACTTATTGGACTGCCCAATTTCTTATAATTAAAATAATGTTACTAAATTATCGGATACTCAATCGTAGTGTCCAGCAGCACTGTCCGTGTTTGCCTAGGAGACATAATCACCAACACCATTCGTGTTGGGAAACGCATTTTTGTTGTTTTTTGGAATGCAAGCTGTCTGGAAATCGGTACCTCGCTAGTGGTATCGATTCTGAAGCAACGGAGTGTCGCAGAATGAATTCCAATGAATATTTTGAAACTTTAGGACAATACCAATTTTTGTTAAAAATGAGTTTTTTTTCATGAAAAATCGCCGCAAAAAAAATCGAAAAAAATAAAAATCAAAAAACGGCTACGTAACGTTTCAGATAATTCATTTTAACATGCTGACAATTTAACAATTTCAGCCGAGTCGGTCGAGTAGATCCTGAGATATCGATACCATCAGTTAAAAAAACATGGTTTCGAGAAAAACAGGTTTCAAAATTCGAACAGCAATGCTGTTTCCGCCCAGAGAGGTTTCTGAGTAGAGCTCTGGTAGTAGAGATGAGAGTAGACTGGCTACCCGTTGATGCAGAATAAATTTGATCGAATAAAGTCAAGACGGTTGAACTTTACTGATCGATGATGTATTTGCGACCGACCTGTTCTTAACATTTCGTGCCCTGTTTATATGATTGGTCCCATAGTCATCTGAATAGCCTATAATTGCGATTGATTCTTTTGGTCGGTTCCTTCTCGAATGTTCGCTATAAACAATGCGCTTTGTATAGCGGGTTTATTTCCATCCGTTCCTGTTCTTTGGCAATTGGGTTGTTATTGTACAGGGTTTGCCAACTTTAAATTCCGAATGTAAATTGAAATAAAACACACTTAGAATTAGAATTTCGATGAAACTTTTATTTCAAATTGAATTATGTCAACTTCGTACTAAACTGCCTCAAATTCTCGTATGCAGATGACCTGAAGCTGTTCTAAAAGATTGAGCAGCCACAAGACGCGGTTTTTCTACAACAACAGTTAGAAACATTCGCTAAATGGTGTCATAGTAATAGAATGTCACTAAACGTGTCCAAATGCGCGGTAATTTCGTTTGGACGTAAACGCTCTCTTTTTCACTTCTGTTACAGTCTGGAAGGTGTACAATTACAGCGAGAATCGACTATCAAGGACTTGGGCATCCTGATTGATACGAAAGTTACCTTCAAGGATCACATTACACTCATCGTATCTAAAGCCTCTTCGCAGCTGGGTTTTCTCTTTCGTTTTGCCAAAAAGTTTAGGGATATCTACTGCCTGAAAGCTCTGAACTGTTCTATTGTGCGCCCCATCCTGGAATATTCATCGGTCATATGGTCTCCTTACTACCAAAATGAAAACCAACGGATTGAGGCAGTACAGCGAAAATTCGTCCGCTTTGCTTTACGCCATCTTAGGTGGACGGATCCATTTAACCTGCCTAGTTACAAGAGCCTTACTTCTTAAACTGGGGTTGTTGGATGAGAGACGCAACATAGCAAAGGCTTGCTTCATTGCAGACCTGCTGCAGGGCAACACTGATTGTTCTACTTTGCTCGGCACTTTAGACATTAATATACGTCGTCGCAGCCTTCGTACGCACTCGTTCCTTAGTACCCCTTCTGCTAGAACGAATTATGGTTTGCATGAACCAATGCGGAGTATGTCTCGTCTCTTCAATAGGTGTTACCACGTTTTTAATTTTAATATGACGCGTGAAACAAATAAGTGTAACTTTAGAAGTGTTCTGTGTTAATTCATATTATTTTACTTGTCATTGGGGTACAATGTTACCTGTTGACCAAATAAACAAATAAACAAATTAAAGTTTGGTTTATGTCATTATGTGTGAAATACAACATCATTCAAATGTCCACCTAGGGCTTCCTCGCACACCTTGATCCGGAACAGGTAATTTTCGATGACTTTTCGGCACACATGGGGCAGTATCTCGGTCATAACTCCACGAATGTTGTCTTTCAAATGTTCAAGAGTTTGCGGAGAGTTGGCATAGACACGGTCTTTCGCATAACCCCACAAAAAAAAGTCTAGCGGGTTCAAATCGCATGATCTGGACGGCCAATTGGCATCACCAAAACGCGAAATTATGCGTCCCTTAAATTTCGTTCGCAATATGGCCATGTTCGGTCGTGTTGTGTGGCACGTGGCGCCGTCCTGCTGAAACCACATGTCATCCGTATCCATATCTTCAATTTGTGGCAAAAAAAAATCGGTTAACATGCGGCCATAGCGCTCACCATTCACAGTTACCGTCTCGCCGTCCTCATTTTCAGAAAAATACGGCCCGATGAATCCACCAGACCATAATGCGCACCAAACAGTGACTTTTGGCGGATGCAATGGCCTCTCAACAATCACGTGTGGATTTTCTGAGCCCCATATACGGAAATTTTGGGTGTTCACATAGCCACCGAGCTCGAAATGTACCTCATCGCTGAAGAAAATTTGATGCGAAAATTCAGCATTTTGCTGCTGTTGTTCGTTCACCCAATCGACGTATGCCCGACGCATTCCATGGTCACCACGCTCTAATGTTTGTACCAGTTGGACTTTATATGGATGTAGGTGCATGTCCAAATGCAAAATTCGCCACAATGATGTGTTTGACAAGCCCAATTGCTGAGCACGCCGTGGAATCGAAACATTCGGGTCATCCTCCACACTGGCAGCAACAGCAGCAATATTTTCGGCCGAACGCACATTACGATGATGCACAGGTTTCACAATATCCGCTACGGATCCAGTTTGTTCGAATTTACGCACTACATTAGCGATTGTGTGCTCTGTAGATCGTCCATGACGACCAAAATCCGTCCGTAATGCTCGAAAAACATTTGCCGGCTTTTCATCATTTTTGTAGTATAATTTAACACACAACGTGTTAATTGTGCGATGCTAAAACAATCCATATTGTAAAATGGCAGAAATTCAACTGACGATATGACGCTTTGGTTGACAGCTATGTCAAACGGTTGTCAGCGCAGGGCTGTATACTTTCGGAAGCCCGAAATGGAAAACCCTGTATATATGATTGTTATGATTGTTGCATTGTCCTCGAAAGTGAGTATTATGTGTAAACAATGATCTTTTCAGGTTGTAACTAACTAGAAGGTAAGTAAGCATACGTATCTGTGTATATAATATAATAACTGTCCTTTTTTCAGGTGCGGCTTCAGACTCTGCGGTGAGTGTATTTGGACGTAGAACTACGTCTTTCAGGAAGGGTGCCAAATCGGAAAACAGGTCACATTTTTATGAAATAAAGTTAACGTTAATAACTATATTCACTGTGAACTCATGATTTGCATACCAATCGAATCGGAAATTATCTAAGATTTGTTTGGAATGCTATAAATTACAATTCGCTTATCTCTAAACGATTTAAGTTCATGAAAACTGGAAGAACTTCTTATTTCGTTTCTCAAATCATTTCTCATTTTTTCCCAGGCATTCGTTCTGCCGATTTGTGTGCTAACCCTACCCGCATTTTTTTGTTCCCACCCAGCTGTGTTTCCCTAACACGGACTTCAAAATCAATGTGCCTGGGGAAATCCGCTTTGTCAAAACATGCAAGTCGGGGGTATTTTTGTTCCCACGGAGCTGTGTTTCCCTAATACGGACTTCAAAATGAATGTTCCTGGGGGAATCCGCTTTGTCAAAACATGCAGGTCGGGGGTATTTTTGTTCCCACCCAGCTGTGTTTCCCTAACACGGACTTCAAATTCAATGTGCCTGGAGGAATCCGCTTTGCCAAAACATGCAAGTCGGGGGTATTTTTTTCCGTTCACATATTTTGGTAGTCCTAGGTATCATATCAAACGTAAAAGGACGTTCATATTTGTAACGAAGAATATAATCTATTACAAAAAATTTCGATGCATTCTAAAATAATATTCGAAGTGGTAAACAAGTGGATTGCATAATATAATTGCGTAGTTCTACGTCTAAAATATGCGGTCGTGTCCTAGATACAACCCCCGTACAATTTTTTTGTTGTGTAGTTTTCTTCTGTGTTGTGAATAAAGTGTTTGTAAAAATAAAATGTGTGTTGTTTCTTTGTTGGCCGTGACAAATGCTATATCCTTTAAGGTAACCCCAAACTTTTGGCTGTAACTTTCCAACAAAATCAAATGTCGAAAAATGCTTTTAGGGCAACATTTCTCAGGGCTTAGGCTTCCCAAAAATGCAAAATAAAATTCGATTTTTTCGATTCTCCAGACCGGGGTCCCCCCTTAAGTTTGTTATATCTCGTAAACGGTTAGTCCTAGAACAAAACGATATGCATAGTTTGTCATGTACAATCGCATGTAGATCCTATTTTTATGCTACTTTTCTTAAATGGTTACGATATCATAAAGTATTGAAATTTCATAAATTTTCAAAAAATCATAGATGAGTCCGACACGGCACCACTATACGTCAAACTTTATAAAATTAGAAGTTTCATCTAATAAAAAAATATAAAAAATCTAAATATCGAAGGGGGATGTTTTGAGATATTAAATTTTTTAATATTAAATTGAATTTTTGAGTAAGATTTTTTAACAGTGTGGTTAAAGTGTTATTTTTCCTAAATAGTTAATTGATTTTTCAACAACTTCGTTAAACTTCATATTCTAATCAGTCATCTGGATTTTGATCTACAATTTTCTGAAAGGTAGGTTAATAGGATTTTGAATACGCTCTTTTCAAAAATCAGTCGTAATTTGAATTGGTTATATGAAAATAAAAATAGTCATTTTATGTAGTTTCCATCATAACTACCAAGTTTCAAAAGAATCGGAGAGGGCCGGCAAATGAATGTACAATTCATAATTTACCCAACAAAATAAGCACATGGCTGGATGCATTTTACAAACCCGATACTTCTAGATGCTGGCCGTGGGAAATAATATAAGAGGATATCAATTTTAATGCGTGAATTTGTATTTTGAATTTTTTGGGATAAACATTAATCATGGATCTACTTCCAACATTATATTTTTATTATTGCGAAAAAGACGATGGATGTTAATTATACAAGTAACGTACTTCGCAATCATTTCTCAATGCACAATAGTCCAGGAGCTGCATTTAAGTGGAAATTAGCATTTAGAGCTCGACGGTTATTCTCTAGACAAAAACTATCTTCGACAAAGTTGTTACATATGATAGAGCCGTCATTTTCATGTTATCAAAAATAGGGTGACCAACATTGTCGATGATATAAAAATTGGTGGGTTATATCTATGATACAATCGCAAGGTTGACGTGGGACTACCTTAGCTTAGCAATCATTTGTTTGTATTGATTTAATTTTTGATTGAAAGAAACAATTTCCGAATTCATCTGAATTCAATATATTTGATTTGTCAATAAAAAGATTGTATGATACCATGTGAGGGCAATTCATGCATTTGGATAGATTATGTTCTTCTTTATAAGTAAATTTAATAAACAGTCCATTTACGTTTGGTATGATGACATCTTGGTTTGTCTGTGTTAGACAAACACATTTCAGTCGGAACAAAAATGCCTACGATTTGCAATTCCGAGTTCCCCAGACACCTTCGATTAGAAGTCTGTAATGGGTAAACACATTTCAGCAGGAATAAAAATGCCCCCGAATTGCATGTATTTGTAATGCCAATTTCCCCACGCTTCTTGGATTTGAAAAACACATTTCAGTCGGAAGAAAAATACACCCGACTTTCATGTATTTGCAAAGTGGATTCCCTCAGGCACATTGATTTTGAAGTCCGTGTTAGGGAAACACAGCTCGGTTGGAACAAAAATACCCCCTACCACTACGTATTCCCACAGGTACATTGATTTTGAAGTCTGTGTTCGGGAAACCGTAAATCGGGCCAATCAAAACTAGGCAGTTAGGGAGTTTAGATAACGCTTGACATTTCACAGTTATTCAATTGTTTATCTAATGGAAAATAACATTTTATTAATTGCGATAGAAGCGTATAAATATTCCGTATCAATTGATGCAAACATCTTTGCGATCCAGTAAGAAATGTTCGAATTATAAGCAATTGGAATCTTTCTTTTTTTCCTGCATGTTCTGTGTTTAGGTTTTCATTTTAGAGAGTCATTTTGGCATTCATATTTAACGTGATGCCCTGCTTTCTCATGTTCGATCTGAGGCGGAAATATGCAACAATCTCTGTCATCTACTAGCGTTACAACAAATAAGTAACACTGTTTTTTTCTTTTCTTTCTAAAACACAGTGAATTTGAATTCAAATCAAAAATGCGCTCATATTATATTTTTCTTTGAAAGGTCTTGTTTTAAAAATTGAAAACACATAGGATTACGTTTTCGGAAACACAAATTAAAGTCGGAGTACAAATTAAAAAAAATAGATATCGGTCACGAAAATTATCTAATTTTTTCTCTGAAATTTCATGAGGAATTCGTGATATTTTTACACCAATCGTTTTGGGTACCTCCTAACAATATATTGCAATATAAATTGCTAAATTTCCAACAGTTTTATGTTAGAATGGTTTGAAAATAGAAAAAAAAACTGCCCAGTCCGTGTTAGGGAAACACATTGCGGTCTTTACGTTTATAGTTATTTTAAGGCCCTTAGCGCCCGAAGTAAACAATTAAGATTAACTCAACTCAGCAAATATTGGAGCTCAAGTCTTTGAAAATAATGATGATGGCTAATGATACCCATAATGGGTCTAATTTTATTTACTGGAATCCGTATTTAAACGCAACCTAAAAAGACGGGTGGATAATGTCGGGGACATAACCGGAGTGACGTAGGACAATACAAAGGGGACAGCTTTTGTTAAATATATATTTTAAATATATTGTTTTATTTTGAATACGTGAATACCTACCTATCTACCTGAAAAATGGATTAGTTTACTGTTTACTCTTTATGAATATGTTGATGGTTCTGAAAAGAACCTTTGGTGTTGGGTTTTTGTTATCACTCGATTTCCCATCTTGTTTGGTAATACCTTCCTGTTTAGCTATTGCGTTTGCCACTCGCCACAGCTTTCACAGTTGGAAAATTTCTTCCCATCCAGCTTGTGACATGTTGTTCAGTAAATTACATTTAATGCGACGTGCCGGAGAAACACTTTGCCACTCACTGAAACTAATTGTTGCCTTGATGAGCGCCGAACCGAAGTTGCTCTGTTCTTGATGCGGGTTTTCTGATTGTCGTGAGCAGCTTTGCAAGCCAACTCGAGCACTCCGACGGCCGAAACTCTATAATCGCTGTTAGGTATACTGGTGCTCCGGCACCAATCCATTCGGCCTAGTTACCCTTGCGGAGCAATCAGTGAATGCGACCAACAGGGAACTGGAGACCTGCACGGTTCGAGTGAAACTTTGCCTTTCCCTTAACTTGTCCTCCTTTGTTACGTCCACGATGCCGATGCCGTACAACCACACGGGTTTACGGTTTGAAAGAAAATAAGATATTTTTTTGGGGTCCGCGTGTTTTATACTCTAGCGGTACACACTCACAGGATAGAGACAAATCGGCAGACTCAGCCAGAGGGGCGAGTCCAACGAGACGAACGAATGAGCGTTAAAAGGGAGCGATGGCAAAAAAATACATTCATTATGATTTGTTCGCTCGTTGGATTCACATGCAGGCTAAAGAGGGTCCTTTTCAGGATCACATAATTATCTTCAATCCAAAGAGTTTATTGTTTTGTTATCACTCGATATCCCCATCTTGTTCGGCTAAACCTTTCTGTTTAGCGATTGCATTTGCCACTCGCCACAGCTTTCACAGTTGAAAAATTTCTTCCCATCCAGCTTGTGACATATTTTACAGTAAATTACATTCAATGCGACGTGCCGAAGCGCCACTCAGTGTCGCATTGGAGGCGATTTCTACCTGTAATTGAATATTTACGATGACAGTGGTACAGTGTCGACTTTCAATTTGGGGTCATAATTTGGATCTCTATGTTTACAAAAATGTCCAACTAAATAAGTCGCATTACATGTCCGTCCAATTAGCTAAATGTCGAACTAATTGTAAATTACTGTACTTTCAATCTGGAAACAATTTAAGAATTGGTGAAAATTGAATAATCAGGAAAGTCCCCAACTATCAATAAGCTCAGAACAACTGCCAAATTCACATACTCAGCATATCCTGGCAAACAAATTATGAAAAAATCAATTTGTGTTTCATTATTATTTTGGATAATGTTTTAGAAAGCATTGAACTGTATCTTCTAAACTCTTTTTTGGTAGGTTTAATGGCCCTGAAAAGCGCCTTGTTTTATGGAATGGTTTCAATTTAGAAAACGTAGTACTCGTGGTTTTGAAAAAAAACATTTCGAACGCCCTCGATGCCGCCTTGTTCTGGATTTACCACCAAAGCAGTTTGTATAAAGAACAAACTTTTTTCTTCTGCTACCTGATGCCGTTTTGCGATTGCGTTTGCCACTCGCCACTCGCTGCAACTGTCTGTTGTTGTCTTGATGTGTTCTGTTCTGAATGCGGTTTTTCTTATCGTCGCGAGCAGCTCTACCAGCCAACTCGATCACTTCGGCGGCCGAAACTATATAACGCCGGCTAGGTGGACTGGTGCACTGGTACTAACGCGCTCGGCCTAGCTACCCTTGCGGGGAACTCCAGATCAACACGGTTCGAGCGGGATTTTGCCTTTCCCTTCACTTTTCCTCCTTTACCATGTCCAGACATGGCTGCTTGGGTTGGTTTGTTGATGTGTTGTGATGCGAACCGATGTGGTGTACGGTTCGAATGAGAATGATCGTTACGGCAGCGGAGCGGGGATTTTTAAGCTGACTGGCTGGCTCGAGAATTACGCATGTGTGAGACTGCGACCAATGTTTCGTTCATTTTTTTCTTTTTCCTTTCCAATCGTGCTTCATTCTATTTCGCTGCTGTTCTGGTTGCCCGTTTTGGTCGGTACGATTTGAGGATCAAAAAATGGACCAATCAAAAATGGGCACATAGTGCATTTTGACAATGCTTGATATTTCACAATTAATCAATTATTTATCTCAAGAAAAATGAAATGTTATTCGTTATGATAGATGCGTAGATATATTTCCTATCAATTGATGCAAAAACCTTTGCGATCTATTGAGAAATGCTCGAGTTATAAGCGTTCCAAATCTTGCATTTTTTCCTACTTGTTCAGTGCCTGGATTTCCATTTCACCCCCTATATCTTCCGGTTAGACGTAGTCCTACGTCAAAAGGTTCAACTACGACCATAAAATTTTTGAAATTTTCAACAGAATCTGATGAAGCCACAAGCACTTACGTCGGTTATGAAGCTGTAGAAACAGAAGTTACTGGACTGGGAGTGTTACATAGAAAAAACAGGAAGTGGGTTATATCTATGATATAACCGCAAGGGTGACGTAGGACTATCGTTGATTTAGAGATCATTTGTTTGAAGTTGAATCTAAATCCATCCTGAATGAATGAATAAATAAATATTTGGGTGACTTCAAAAACGAGAGCGTTACGTTGGAGGCTCAAGGTTTTATGCATCCAATATTGGATACAAAAAACCTTGTTCTGAAGAATAATCTTCAGAAGCTTTCCTGCTAACTGCACTAGATTGACAAATCACAAAACCAAATGTATGTGGTCGCAGTATTATATGGATAGAAAACATTAAAATAAACTCGCTTGAATGTAATTTTCAATTCGAAAAGAGTTGCGCGCGTGTATGTGTGTGTTTGTAGCGGCTGCTTCGATGTCTTCCCGAGGAACCGTATTTCGATGCTGATACTCTCTTGGTCACCTTCTCTTCTCCTTCTGATCGATCGGCTTTTCTGCGCTCCCTCACAGTTAAAACTGATTGCATTTCAGGTCAGGTCAGGCCAGGTAATGAATCCCTCGATCCCTCGCCATTCAGCTCGTTCAGTAACGATGTTGTCTTGTCGATGTCCTCAGGCGTCGTGCACAAATTACGTAACGCTAAAAATCCGGATCTTGAACTTGATAATCTCTTTCTGGCAAAACGAAGTGGTATTTTTTTTTATCCCATTTATTTATTTATTTAAGGCTCATTAGCATTTTTTTAGCTGTAACAGAGCCGAATTTTAATCGTGTACATGTCACATGGTTATCATATCTATAATTAGCACATTACACAGTTGCCATTCGCCAGTATTCCTTCTATTCCATTACATATGGTACATTCACACAGTAGCCATTTAGGCGTAAGAGTTATTCTTTCTGTTCTTCCATTATCCAGTTGTACCACCGGACAGCGGAGACAGTTGATTGATCATTGTTGAGTTATTTATAGAACAGTAGCCCGATGTGTCTGCAGGGCAGAGCAGTTGTATGGATGAATCGATCTTATTTCGACCGTGGATCGATCTCCATCGCTGATGATTGTTGCATGGACGTAGCTATTCTGTAACAACACAAAGATGGTCAATGAGGGCCCTGAGTTTTGAACTCACGATCGATCGCTTACTAAGCGAACGCGTAACCAATGTGGCTACGGAGACCCCCTACGAAGTGGTATGAATCACATTATTTGAATGATAGAATGAAGAAGTTTTCTGCCAATTTCCTTCAACCTCCAAACATATCTTTTTCCCGTTTGTCGTTTTCGCGTTCGCTAATCCTTTCTCACAACACCCATTTCTCGTTTGAGAAATTATTGAGTAAACATCGTTTGTCAGTGCGCGTAGAGCGGGAATTCCTAAAGATTCATTGCACCTCTAATAAATTGCCGAAAGACGTGGTCTTACGTTGATCGTACTTGATTGAAAAAATCCAAAACGAAATGTATTTGGTCGCAGCATTATATGAGTAGAAAGCAAATAATCGCTCCAAAATGACTTGATTTTCGCGATGTGAACCATTTTCCGTTTTTCATGTTATGCATCCAATATTGGATACCAAAATTTTCCACTGATGGGGAAAAAAATATTCAGAAGCTTTCCTGTTAATGGCGATTGATTGAAAAATCACAAAACCAAATGTATTGGGTTGCAGTGTTATATGGATAGAAAACATTAAAATAAACTCTTTCGCATGAATGTATTTTTCAATTCCCAGGGGAACTGGCAGATTATTTTTCAGCAACGATGATAGCACCGAGAATTCCGCGCGTGTATGTGTGTGTATGACGGCTGCTCCGATGTTTCAAGCGGAACCGTGGCATCACTCTCCTCCTGATGGATTCCCTTCTGGCCTTAGGTGCACAAACAGGCTCTTGGTGACACCGTTCATCAGCGCTTTCATGATAAACGAAATTAGCTTCACAACAACAGCGACAACATGCTCCAATCGCTTTTCAATTATAACTGAGTGGGTTTACGAGCGGCGCTCGCTTATATACCGATTAGTGATTTCAATAGCCTGTTTTGAAAGCAATTTTAAGACTGTTGAAAGAAGTTTTTGGATGAAAAGATGGGTCGGTAATGTCGGGGACATAACCGGAGTGACGTAGGACTATACAAAGAGGACAGCTTTGGTTAAATATATATTTTAAATATATTGTTTTATTTTCATCTCCTACGTGAATACATACCTATCTACCTGAAAAATGGATTAGTTTACTGTTTACTCTTTATGAATATGTTGATGAATCTGAAAAGAACCTTTGGTGTTGTGTTTTTGTTATCACTCGATATTCCCATCTTCTTCGGTTAAACCTTCCTGTTTAGCTATTGCGTTTGCCACTCGCCACAGCTTTCACAGTTGGAAAATTTATTCCCATCCAGCTTGTGACATATTGTTCAGTAAATTACATTTAATGCGACGTGCCGGAGAAACACTTTGCCACTCACTGAAACTAATTGTTGCCTTGATGAGCGCCGAACCGAAGCTGCCCTGTTCTTGATGCGGGTTTTCTGATTGTCGTGAGCAGCTTTGCAAGCCAACTCGAGCACTCCGACGGCCGAAACTCTATAATCGCTGTTAGGTATACTGGTGCTCCGGCACCAATCCGTTCGGCCTAGTTACCCTTGCGGAGCAATCAGTGAATGCGACCAACAGGGAACTGCACACCTGCACGATTCGAGTGGGACTTTGCCTTTCCCTTAACTTGTTCTCCTTTGTTACGTCCACGATGCCGATGCCGTACAACCACACGGGTTTACGGTTTGAAAGAAAATAAGATATTTTTTTGGGGTCCGCGTGTTTTATACTCTAGCGGTACACACTCACAGGATAGAGACAAATCGGCAGACTCAGCCAGAGGGGCGAGTCCAACGAGACGAACGAATGAGCGTCAAAAGGGAGCGATGGCAAAAAAATACATTCATTACGATTTGTTCGCTCGTTGGATTCACATTCACATGCACATGCTAAAAAGGGTCCTTTTCAGGATCACAAAATTATCTTCAATCTAAAGAGTTTATTGTTTTGTTATCACTCGATATCCCCATCTTGTTCTACTAAACCTTCCTGTTTAGCGATTTGTTGCCACTCACCACAACTTTCACAGTTGGAAAATTTCTTCCCATCCAGCTTTGTGACATGTTGTACAGTAAATTACATTCAATGGCACGTCGCATTACCACCACTCAGTATCGGATTGGAGGTAATTTTAACCTGTAATTGAACATTTGCGATGACAGTGGTACAGTGTCGACTTTCAATGTGGGGTCATAATTTGGACCCCGAACTCTATGTTTACAAAAATGTCCAACTAAATATGACGCATTACATGTCCGTCCAATTAGCTAAATGTCGAGATAAGTGTAAATTACTGTACTTTCAATCTAGAAGCAATTTAAGAATTGGTGAAAATCAATATGCTCAGAACAACTGTCAAATTCACATACTCATCATATCCTGGCAAACAAATTATGATAAAATCAATTTGTGTTTTATTATTATTTTGGATATTGTTTTAGAAAGCATTGAACTGTATTTCATAAACTCTTTTTTGGAAGGTTTAATGGCCCTGAAAAGCGCCTTGTTTTATGGAATGGTTCCAATTTAGGAAACTTAGTACTCGTGGTTTTGAAAAAAACCATTTCGAACGCCCTCGATGCCGCCTTGTTCTGGATTTGCCACCAAAGCAGTTTGTATAAAGAACAAACTTTTTTCTTCTGCTACCTGATGCATGCATGACATGGCTGCTTGGGTTGGTTTGTTGTTGTGTTGTGATGCGAACCGATGTGGTGTACGGTTTGAATGAGAATGATCGTTACGGCAGCGGAGCGGGGATTTTTAAGCTGACTGGCTGGCTCGAGAATTACGCATGTGTGAGACTGCGACCAATGTTTCGTTCATTTTTTTCTTTTTCCTTTCCAATCGTGCTTCATTCTATTTCGCTGCTGCTCTGGTTGCCCGTTTTGGTCGGTACGATTTGAGGAGCACAAAATGGACCAATCAAAAATGGGCACATAGTGCATTTTGACAATGCTTGATATTTCATAATTATTCAATTATTTATCTCAAGAAAAATGAAATGTTATTCGTTATGATAGATGCGTAGATATATTTCCTATCAATTGATGCAAAAACCTTTGCGATCTATTGAGAAATGCTCGAGTTATAAGCGTTCCAAATCTTGCATTTTTTCCTACTTGTTCAGTGCCTAGATTTCCATTTCACCCCCAATATCTTCCGGTTAGACGTAGTCCTACGTCAAAAAGTAACAAGTATATGACGCGTAGACATTTTATCTTTCGAATGAAGAGTTTATCATACCATTTCGTTCAGTTGTTTAAGAGCTATTAACGCTCAAAATCTCGTTCTCCGGCGTAACGCTTTCGTTTTCGAAACTTTGATTTTACACCTCGGTATAGAAATGAAAGACGTAGTCCTACGTCAAAAAATATAAATCACAATAAAAACATAATCGGATATGTTTTTATTGTGATTTATATTTTTTTATTTAAAATGATGAAATTCTATCCTATCTATGTCCGTATCCTAGGCATATGGGTTCAAAGGAACTTTATGAGCGTTGAGCGTTGACTCTTATTTTTGAATTGCTGCCTTATTATGGTATTGTAGTTGTTATAACGAAGCTACTTACATAGCACAATGTAAAAAACATGCCTTAGTAACAGCTAAGCGTTCTACCACAACGAATCTTCTCTCTTTCACAACGTACATATTCGATGGAATGTCCAATGGTATGAACCAAACGGATGCTATCTACACCGACCTGTCAGCCGCTTTCGACAAAATCAACCACGATATTGCAGTGCAAAAGTTAGACAAGCTTGGTTTCAGCGGAAATCTCTTGCATTGGTTGAAATCCTGTTTGACCGGACGCTATCACACGGTGAAAATTGGCGATGGCCTCTCTGTTGAATTTTCGGCTACATCAGGAATACCTCAGGGAAGTCATCTCGGTCCCTTGATTTTTTTGATCTACTTCAATGATGTGAATCTAGTATTGGAGGGCCCTCGGCTTTCCTTCGCAGAAGATTTGAAGCTGTTTTTCCACGTTAAGTCTGAGGTTGACGCATTATTTCTCCAACGGCAATTGGAAATTTTCCAGATGTGGTGTGTGAACAATCGTATGACACTGAATCCGAATAAATGCTCAACGATCACTTTCTCAAGAAGATCCAATTCATTTCGGCTATCATCTTGATGGTGTTCCACTAGCCAAAGTCGAATGTGTGAAGGATCTGGGCGTTGATTTGGACACCAAACTCAACTTCAAAGCACATGTCAATTACGTCGTAGGTAAAGCCTCCCGCAGCCTTGGGTTCATTATGCGAATTGCGTGAGATTTCACCGATGTCTATTGCTTGAGATCTCTATTCAGTGCTTTAGTTCGCTCTACGCTGGAATATTGCTCATAGATTTGGAATCCATAATATCTCAATGGAGTCAACAGGATTGAAGCCGTGCAGAAACGGTTTATTCGGTTCGCTTTACGGCGTCTACCGTGGATCAACCCTCATCAGCTGCCAAGTTGCCAACTAATAAGTCTAGAAACGCTACATGTACGGAGAGATCTAAACCGCGCCTTATTGATGTATGACGTCTTGATGGCTAGGACAGAATGCCCAGTGATCCTCGAAAACATCAATTTTAACGTTCAATCTCGAACTCTACGAAACTACGTCTTTCTTCGAGTATTTTTCCGTCGTACTAGCTATGGATGCAACTCAGCCGTTCAAGGCCTGCAGCGGCTGTTCAACAAAGTAGCTTCGGGTGTCGACTACCATATTTCACGAAGTGCGGTTCGGCGAAATTTCATTGGTATGATAAGAAATTTTCATGGATATCATTAGGACAGTAAAGTGTCGTTGATTTACCAATAATAAATAAATAAATAAACAGTGTAAACTTTCATCACACTTCAATGACACATTGTATTTTCACTACAGTTCTGGCTCTATGTGGTGAATACTCGTCGAATTCATAATAACTATGCCAATCAATGATACTGAACCAAAGATTATGTTTCAAAATTGGACTTATAAATTACTTCTACAGATTTAAATACGGATTTTCTGAGAAAAACTAAGATTAAAAGTTTTTTTGAGACCAAAAACACAGATTTTATTATGGTAGCCCTGCATCCCAGTGATCTGTGGTCGATAGATGCATGTTTTCAAAGCATTTTTTAAGCCATTGAAACAAGTTTTTGGGCCAATAAGTGGCAATCATTTAACTATTGGACATTTCGTCTTTCGAGTGAAGTGAAGAAAAGAAATACGTGTCCAATCATGGGTCCAATCGCAGAAATTTGGCCATTGATTCATCTTCTAATTGACCCTTTACAATTTCCTTTTAATATAAATTTCCTAGTACTTCTACCAAAACTCGTCATTATAATATCAGATTATTTTCAGACACAATTCTCGTTCAAGATTTTTCAACCACTTGCAAATAACATGTTTCTCCATTACATGGAATAAATGTTTGATACAGAAAATGTGATAGAATAAAGACAGCCCTAAATAGGACAATTGCTTACTCGAGTTTTGCTCTTATCAACACATCCGGCGATCCATTTTTATTTATATAGATAGAAGAAGATATAGGAGTGCTTTTTATCACATTAAAATCCTTTTCCACTTTCAAACAAAGACCAATTTCGTTAGCGCAAACCCCTTCCTTTAGAGAGGGGGGAGGAGTGTCGAATCACCTTAGAAGCATTTCGTGCCCTCTAAAACCTCCACATGCCCCATTTCATTCCGTTGCTTGATTGATCCTCAAGTTATGCAGAAACAAATTAGAGAGGGAGGAGTATCAAATCACCACCACCAACTTTGATTCCATTTGCTTGATTAGTTCTCGAGTTATTCAGCTCCCCCTCCCCTTTAGAGAGCAAACCACCATAAAACCAAAAAAATACACTCTCTTCAATTGCTTGTCATTCTTTCTGGGGCAAACATAAAAAATGTTTGTTGACGGCTTTTGAAAGAACAAATTTCACTCTATATAATATGTGATTTTCGAAGACATGTTATTTTTTGTATTTGAGTAAATTAAAATTGGATAGGATAAAGATATTGACAAATTCTGCATCGCAAAATATTGGTAATTATAAGCTCTAAAAGTCGTACGAAGACAATTTTGATGTAGAATTTCAAATATAAAAGTTAGAGTAAAAAAACCGTTTTGTTCATGGTTACCCTAATGCAATTTAGTTAAAAAACATCTTTGTGGCAGATATTTATTCTTTAGACAAAAACTGCCTCCGACAAAGTTATTACATACAATAGAGCGCTCATTTTTATGTTATCAAAAATTAGGTGACCAAAACTGTCGATGAAATAAAAAATCTCACTTTCTTATCTCTATAGATAGAGGTAAATATAGTTCGACAATGTTGTAGCCCCAATTATTTCAAATAACTTTGTAGAACAAAGCTTTTTTCTATCTTTTAATATAATCGATTTAGCGCTTTTTTCCTAAATTGCATCAGGGTGACCATGAAAACACAGGATTTTTTGCTCTAACTTTTATAATTCAAATTCTGAACTGTATAACTGTATTCATACGACTTTTAGAGCTTATTATTATATTATTTGCGATGCAGAACATGTTAATATCTTAATCCTACTCAAAGTTATTGATGGTTTTTACCCAAAAGCTCATGATTTCAATTTTAATTTACTCAAACACAAGAAATAACATAGAAAATCACACATCATGTAGAGTGAACTATGTTCTTTCAAATACCGCCGATAAACTTTGTTTATGTTTACCCCAGAAAGAATGACAAGCAATTGCAGAGAGTGTATTTTTTGGGAAGAAATATCAATTACTTTGAGTGAAGTTGAGATATTGACAAGTTCTGCATCGCAAAACGTTTGTATTAGTAAGCTCTAAAAGTTTTCCGAAGACAGTTTGTATGTAGAATTTGAAATATAAAAGTTTGTTCTACAAAGATGTCTCAAATAACTAGGACTACAATAATGTCGAACCATGTTCACCTCTATCTATAAGATAAGAAAGTTAGATATTTTATTTCATCGACAGTTTTGGTCACCCTATTTTTGATAACATGAAAATGAGCGCTCTATCATATGTAACAACTTTGTCGAAGATAGTTTTTGTCTATAGAATAACCGTCGAGCTCTAAATGCTAATTTCCACTTAAATGCATCTCCTGGACCATTGCGCAATGATTACGGAATGTTCATTTGGGATCGCAAACACTTAGTTATCGAGTTATTTATTTGACCCATCCCAGTGTTTTGGCGATATGCATAAATAACGGACACCACTTGTTGTGAGGTGCTAGGTAAACACATTTGAGATGGCGAGAAATTCGTTGAACCTAGAATAAGTGTCATTAAACGATACTGTGGGTTCCAAATCACACCGATAACATTGTTGTTTAGAGCATTTTCTATGCAATCATTAAATAATGGTAAATAAAATTGTTTTAACTGTCACTTATTGAAAAATGCATAGCTCAAACGCCCATATTTGGCGGACGTGATAATGCAAAAAAAACAAAAATGCTGTTCTATTTCACATTCGTGACACTATAAATTCTATTACTTTACACGATTCAGCATTTCAACGAGAGCTCTAATGATCCGACTTCTATCACCAATCTAATTGCCGTGCTCCATTAATCTGAATGAACGTTGGCTCCCGTGTCTGAGTGTGGGTCGTAGTTGGTGTGGCCTGGTGGCATGATTGGTTGAATTCATTACCCCACAAGAACAAACAGATTACCTACACACGCGACACAAAGTCTAATTTATTGTTATGGTCTGGGCACGAGACAGCCATCACCAACTGGTAGCGCTCCAGCGGACCTTTCTCCGGACGTCAATCAGAAGCGAATTGTAGCGTGAAATACCGCTAATGACTGCTAATGGTTTCCGCCACATTTGATTGCATCCAAGATGAGAACTGGGTTTTGGCAGGTATTTCAGGATTAGTTCGCCTCTTGGTGTGGTCCTTACATGGCAAATATCCCTCTGCCTGTGATTGAGCGAAAGTGCTCATTCCAATACCCCGGATTGGTGTTGTCATTGCCAATAAATCATCGAATCATCTCCATTGGGGGAATCTCCCTTTCGAAGCTTCTCACTGAACTCTTCCCATAAATTCCCCATTCGGTGAAAGTGACTTACTTTACTTTTTTGTTCATCTACGACCTGTGGAGTCACGGGGTTCGATTGCTTGCGCCTGTTGTAACTAGCAAATAGCTCTTCAGCCAATTGTTTTCATTTGCTTGTTACCACCGGGCTTTTAATGACGACAAACGAGCCCCGGTGCTTCTGCCGAGTCGTGGCTATTGGATTACAGACGGACGATAGCAACCGCAGCGGCAACCATTTTTTACGACCATTAATGTCACATTGTGTGCATTTCTATAAAACCAGGAATTGGCCACCGCTCGCAAGTGTACATGCTGCCATGCTGCCGCACCACCGGAATAGGTCGGCATCATCAGCGAATAAACGGCAGCCCCAAAACGACACTGACACTCGCGAGACCCTAATGACTATTGGAACCGTGTTGTCTTGCTTGCTGCTCCTCGTGGATCGTTGGATGTTTCACCGCTGTGGTTCTCCTTCAACATTTGGCAGCTCACTGTTGTTTTCACTGGAATTAGCTTTATGACCACGATGGAGAACGATGAACGTGTTTTACACCACTTACGGTTTCATTTTTTCCATGTACCCGTTAAACTTTCGACCGGCAGACGAAGTAGAAATGATGGTCATAAATACAACGAAAAGGGTTGCATCGGTCATCCCAAGCCACAGTCAGTTACAGCTCGTCGATTGGGATCGTTTAGTGGGCCGAACAGTTAATACAGTTGAAATTGTCAACATTCCCTTATTGATGGGCTCAGTCAACGGCAAAGGCTCCCGGCTTGATGCCTGCTATATATATATATATATATATATGTTTCGGAACCTGTGTTGACCTCTGTCATAGGAGCTCAGACTGATGTTTCAGATAGATTGGTTGCTATCTACTTAATTGAGCGTAATCCAGTTCTGCTTTTATGACTCTGTGCGGATCAACTTGAAATGTCTCAATCGGGTGCTGATAATGATTTCGATGGATAGAAAGGTTGACCGTTTCCAATATGATTTCCAAGAATTCGGTGTTTCTACGTATGTTTCTTATCGGTTGGATGCTTAATGTGTGTTTGTGATATTTAAATGGGTTTACGCTTGTATTCAAACGTATTTAAACAAATGCTATAATTCTAACGGTTTAGTGCAGGTTTTTTTTTATTCTTTATTTTTGAGACTTTCAGCCTCCTGGCCTGGTTCGTCTCAGGGTTTAGTGCAGGTGCTTAATTATTTATTTCTAATTCGTTTATTTTTACTCTGTTACATAAGTTTGAGGCAGTATTCTAGTCTAGAAATTTGAAAAAAAATCATTTTTTTTTCCTTCAAATTTTTGTAGCTTAGACATTCAAGAATATACTCTAGAAAGGACATATCAAAAATCCTATTATTTACCGAGCTACAGCCATCTTAGTGATGCGGTATCTAACCTGGTACGGTCATAACAATGAACTTCAAACGCGTTTTTCTCGAAACTAGTTTGTTCAAACTGGCGTACAAGATGTCTCAAGTTCTACTGAACCGATTCATGTCGAATTTATATGGATACAATCAGGGTTGCCATAATAAAATCTATGTTTTTAGCCTCAAAAATTCTTTTTATCTGTTTTATTTCCCAGAAAATCTGTATCGAAATCTGTATTAACCATTTGGGATCGTCTTTCTGCTCTCATTCATAATTTATGCAACAATGTATCCGTTCACATTTTTTCTAAACGATTTTTAATGTCTTGTGAACTTATTCGCGAACCAAAACGGTAGTACACCCAGGTTTTTTTACGTGGATTTTCCAATTAACGCGGTTTTTTACGCGCATTTTCCAATTAACGCGGTTTTTTACGCGGTTTTTTTTACGAGATACGTATCCCCGCGTAAAAAAAACCTGGGTGTTTTATGAATAATAGATAACGGTATTTAATATACACAAAAGTTGTGCTCGTGGAAAGGATTAATGGAAAACTCAATGTATTGCGGCACTGTGTAGATGTAAAATGCATTGCTTTGTATAGCCAAACAGAAAGATAAAAGACGCCAAACTAATTATTTTTGTGATACAAATTTTAAAGTTTACAAAAAAAAAGGAATCTTGTTCATCTATCATAATTTCACAAGGTATATCACTGCTTTTTTAAGTGAAAAAAATTGCGACCAGTACGATACACATGTCGAAATTTAATACGACCGCAAATCAAATTTATAAGTTCAACTAACTGACCCGGCGAACTTTGTCCCGCTCAAGATTGATTTTTTGATACGAATACTTTCGAACTATCACGTTTTTTCAGAAAGCGAGCGTTCGTGGCTTCAATTCCAGAACAATTAATCGATCAATCTTTCAATTAACATTTGTCACTACTAGAGTCAAATGAATTTTGAAGTCTAAACATTCTATGATCTATATATATATATATATATATATATATATATATATATATATATATATATATATATATATATATATATATATATATATATATATATATATATATATATATATATATATATATATATATATACAGCGCGGACTCGATTATATACAGTTTCTGATTTATTTTCACTATATATAGTCGAATCCTGTATATAATCGAATAAAAAAAAATTTTATTCATCTTTTTTTGCATGTATTTTTCTTTTCTTTTTGAATATAAAAGAGGAATTTGATTTTTGATTCATCCCCTTAAAGTCAGAAAATACCTTTCTCACATGAAAAAAAAATTGTCCAGATTCTCTCAGAGGGTGATAGACGATCAAATTTGATGGAAAAAATCCTTCTACGCATATGTTCGAATTTCAACAAGGACAGAGTTATAGAACTTTTTTTTTTTGTTTCGGACTCTGTTGCCTCGAACTGGCTCTACATTACAAAGTACGCTACGAAAGACGATTCTGTTGATTTCATTTGAAAGATGAAAAAAATTGATACAAGATATAGTAGTGGAACTTCTAAATCAATGGATTTTAATAACATTTTGGAAGTGAAAAACTTAAAAGTTAGCAATTTTTAATGTTTTATTATTAATGTGATCCTGATTTTTTTTATTAAACTGGATTGTTTCTATCAATCAAGTTGAAGCTCTCTAACCGCTCTACAATTTGTTCTTTGACACCCAACTTCTATCTATTTTAATTTGGCTGCAATATCGATATAATTAATTCTTGGTGAAAATTCAAACAAAATCTTCAAAAATCACGATTTTTACCCCACTGTATATCAATTAGTCACTTAAATTACACCTTAACGTTGAAAGGTGACATTTCTTCTTGAAATAACGGGTGTAATATAATAATAAAAAATGAGAATTTTTTCAATACCTTTCAGTAACTCAAATAAAAAACGTAAAATTTTCTTTCTCCAAGAAAATTTCTCTTTGGGCTCCCTAGAAACAGTAGGCGTGTTTGGTTTTGCTAGTTTGAATTTAGTCAAAGCAAAGATGGCGTCGAAACAGCAAGTGCTCCGCGAACACATTGTACGCGGAGCAACGAAACGCATTTCCAGCAAGGAAAAACAGTTCACGGTGGCACATTTTAAGGAAGAAAATGTACCTGTCAGTACGGTATATCGTATCCTGGGTTCCCTGAACGTAGAGCGGAAGGTCGGAAGTGGTCGTCCGGTGACGATAATGACGAAGCAGAGGAAGACATCGTTAAAGAAGCTGTTTGACAACAAGGACGCAACCAGCCTGCGTGACGCCGGTCGGAAATATGGCTGCTCCCACGTATTGATCCATCGGACCCTCAAGATGGAAGGAATCGTCTGCAGGAAAAAGACGAGGTCGCTGGAGTACACGGAGGAGCAGATTGAGACGGTTAAATCACAGTGTCGGTGGATGACCAATAAATACCGCGGGACGTCTTTCGTTCTGGACGACGAAAGCTATTTTCCACTGTCCAAAACGCATATTCCAGGAAATGATAATTACTACTCCAGCGACAAGTCATCCACACCGCCTGAAGTGAAATACAAGTTCAAGGACAAGTTTGAAAAAAAGGTTATGTTGTACATAGCCATTTCCGACCGGGGCATTTCAAAGCCTTGGTTTAAGCCGAGTGGTCTGGCAATCAACCAACAAATCTATCGAGAAGAGTGCCTCGATAAAATCCTGCTGCCGTTCCTGAACGAGCATCACGCGGATGGGAAGTACGTCTGTTGGCCGGACAAAGCGTCTTCACATTACGCCAAGTAGGCGCTGGCGTAACTTGAGGAGAAAAAGATACCTTTCGTGCCGAAAGATCGTAATCCAACAAACTTGCCCCAGTGCCGCCCAATAGAGGATTTCTTTGGCTCACTCAGTGCCCTAGTGTATAAAAACAATTGGAGGGCCAAGGACACGAAGCAACTGACTACAAGAATCCGGAATTGTATCCGAAAAATGGACGTAAGTGCCGTACAACGTTCTTGTGAGAGAATCGCGACAAAATTGCGTCGAACAGCAGACCACGGCCCTTACTCAAACATTCACTGACATTTTTTTGAAGAAAATACATTATGTTATTAATAAAAAATACTGTAATCGATGAAAAAAACAAATTTTATTTTATATGTGATTGAAAAAATTCTCATTTTTTATTTAACACCCGTTGAGTCATATTTGAAACATAATTTTTTTTTTAAACTGTATATAATCGAGTCCGACCTGTATATATATGTATATATATATATATATATATATATATATATATATATATATATATATATATATATATATATATATATATATATATATATATATATATATATATATATATATATACAACCCAACAAATTTTTGGCGGGACGAAGTTTGCCGGATCAGCTAGTGCTTAATATTGAAGCAGCTAAAATTACATCCTCACGCGGAATCATGTACGATTTTCGGTTTTAGTTTCCCTTTTCCACTTTTGATCAGTATTCATTTAAATATTATAGAATAACATGTAGAAGGTGTTCTCATTAACAGAAATCAGAAATTCAAAATGTAGCTATACAAATCAACCACCTGTCCATATTACCCCCACTGTCCGTATTACCCGCGGTTTCCCTACAACCATAATAGGAACATAAAAGCTCTGCTTTTCAGCTTTGCAGCGATTTCGCACAACCATAATAGGAACATGCATCGGAGATGTGAAATTGTACCAATTATGATAATACAAAAATACATGTTTATTTCGATACAATCATATTTTCAAACTAAATTTTTCAACAAAAGAACATTGTTTCGCATGGAATCAAGTACCAAAATCGATAAAGAAGAGATTTCGGATGTTTAAAAATCATATTGGAGCCTTTAAAAATAAGATATGTTTTATAAACGAATAAAAAACTCACTCGTATTACCAGGTGCTATTGCGATGATAGGTAATTTTACCCTACACTGCATAATTTTAGTTTAAATATTGAGATTTTTGATCTATCATTTTATCTATTTACCCTCAATCAATAGTATGAAAGGAAACATCATGATAAAGGTTGGCTTCATACTCTTGGGGGATTTTCTCATCATTATCCACTTACTCTATTCAAACAGCATCACAATAAAGTAATATGAGCTATGTTTCTGAGTTCTTTATTATGCTTCGATATAACGTACCCTTCGATGCAACGTACAATTTTGAAAGTGAAATGTAGGTTCTATCGAAGTTTCACTGTAATTAGCAAACTTATGCAAGCACGAAAATATAAACAACGAAAGGAATATTTGCGACTCAATCCTTGCACATCCTTGCACAACTATAACAATGTCACTGAATATAAATAGTGGATCTTTGTTTTCCCTCAAGCTGTCAATGCGAGTTAATAATATTTCATTTCAATAATATTTCAATAATATTTCAATATTTCACTCGCTGATGTGATTCAAGAAAATCAAATAATGTACAGTTTCTCATGTTTTAGTTGCACTATTCATATTTACGTTTATGGTTCCGTTCAAGCGACAAACCACGCAAACCATTGGCCCATTCGAGTACGAACATCTATAAGCGGTATGATTACTGATTTCTAATAATGAATGTCTATAGCGAGCTATGGTTTTCTGTTCAACATATTCAATTTGTGCGTCCCTCAAAAACATCATGCCCCAAACAGCGCATCTTCCGTGACCTTCGCAACAACATGAATTAAGTTAGACCACCTTAAACCGGCCTCAGCGAGGAACTATCGAGAATCATCGGGTATCTGTTTCTATGCAGTCTCTATGTACAATTATAGGCCGGTCAGTTTGAATTACAATTTCCGCGCTCAAACAAATATCGATATTTATTTACTATTAAGCATATCTCGTTCCGATCCGCCTCCTCTTCGCGTTGGGAAGTTGATAAGGGGGCGTAGGGACACCCCGGAGGGGTTCTCAAAGGAATGTAAAGCAGCAAAAACAATACTCTAACTCCATGAAAATTGACCTCCTTAGCCGCACGATGCACCGGGATGCTGCCGATGGCCTCGAAGAGTTTCCAACCACATTGCGGAGCCTCAACCCGATGACGAAGGAGTGAGAACTGTTGAAGAGCTCGTTCGTGTAGCCTGTTGCCTCCGATGGCCGCTGGGCAATGAAGCCGGGATGAAGAGTGTGCAACGATTTGTTCTTCCCACATCATAAATCACACCACTCTCAGCAACCAGCCTGGAAATTGAATCAACGCCGGCCGCACCAAATGGCCAACTCGAGCAATCACCGACTGTCATCGGCATGTCAGAACCAACAAACCGAACGGATAACAGCAATGGCAAACCAATGAAACGTAGAAATGTATAGCAAAATTAAATATCGATTACAGCCTCGCGCAAGCCAGCCAGAGAGGAATCCGCAACCGCAAGTGTATGGTAGATATTGCGTCATTATCGTTGTTATGCCAGATTGGTATTCACGATAGCCAGAGCGGATGATTGGATCATTCCTGATAGAAATTGAAACTTCATGAAGACCCCAGTTGCCAGAGTTTGGTATCGGATGTATCGGTGGGTTTTAATAGTGTGATTTTCGCTAATCGCTGACACTAGTTGAACTTTGTGGGTGTTTACGCTGTCTAAACTGTGTTGTAGAATCGTTAGTACTGAATGGGTTCAAGGTTTCAAATCGCTCAATCTCACAGCTTCTATTTTATTTACTTGCCTTTCTGTAGAAAACATGTATGGTTAAAGACAGTTCCACACAAGGTGTTGTGCTATTTACTTTTTGTATTACTGAGACTCAGAAGTACAAGGTCTTTCAGATTTAACGCGCTCGCAACAAATTTTAATACTTCTACAAAAGTGAATCGATTTAAAAAAAACGAAAAAAAAGGTTACCTAAAAAAAATAAAGACCACCCTTTTTTCGAAAACGCGTTTTGAACGGTGAACAAAATTCTACATGCACAACTCTAAGAGCCCCCGCAGACTGCAGACTTTTGTCGGCCGATAGATTGGTCGGACGACTTAATCAGTATGGAGCAATATGCATATCCGCACACTACACCGCTTCAATACCGGCCGATAAAAAAGTTTGATAGGCTTCCCGATTGCATTTAACACTCCTATACTCGCGCATTGGTCTGTCAGACCGAGAAATCAATAATTCGTTAATTTCTCAGAAAATATCAACACTACGACTTTGCGATTCTCTCTAACTTCGTTATTCGTCGTTCGTCATCGTTTAGCGTATCGCATGTGTTGGTACAAATGGGACGTGTGCCACTTCTTCAACACTTTCGGTCTGACACACCGACGCGAGTATAGTAGTAACTTTTTTGGACAAGTGCCTTTTTTCATATTCTAGAATATTGTTGAATGAAATGTATAAATTAATGTTAGTGGCGTGGAATATTTATTGAATATAATGCATAAGATCATTACCGGACTAATCTTATTTGATTTAAGTCCCTTTTGTAACTGTATTGAACGGATCCATATATTAACTATTCGTCGATATATTCGTCGTTGGATGCATACGTTCAAAAGAAAAATATAAATGTTTGACTTTCGTCTAGTTATTCGCTTGTGAAAGAATTTCACTTGTGGAAGAATTGTAAACAGTTAACTATAATCTAATAGGTGGCTTATGGTAATTTTTAACAAATACAGCTTCAGGGATATTTTTTTTATAATGGACAATATCGACAAGAAAACAAGAAAAAGAAAAGGAAGTTCCTAGAAATAATTTTATATCATCTTTTTATGCCCCATCTAAAAAAGGCATTAATTCTTAGTTTACTAAGAATACAGAGACAAAGAATACGCAAACTTCATATTCTAGATCCTTTATCATCTGGTAATTATCTCGTCGTCGTGGAAGGTCGTTATACATTCTTCTTTTCGATAAAAGACCCGAAAAACACGCAACAACTGCATGAAATATAAAAAATATGTTTGTTTCGAGCATGCAGTTATGCTATGTTCTGATTTTTACTCCAATGAAACCACAATCGATTAATACGTTTTTAGGTTATTTTATAACTCTTTATACTTCCATGAATTATATTAGGCTGTCAAAAAAGTCCTGCGGTATTTTTTTTGAATTTTCATTTGTACATAAAATTAGTTACAATCATCTGTTTTAAGTCAAATATGCGCCGTTTTGTTCGATGACTTGTTCCCAACGAGATGCCAACTTCATAATACCCCTGTTATAGAAGCTCGCTTCCTTATTGGCAAAAAACTCGGATAGCCAATTTTCACAGGCCTTTTTTGTGGCTAACTTCTGACTAAATAGCTCGTTCGCCATGGACAAAAAACAGGTGGTAGTCACTTGGTGCAAGGTCCGGACTATACGGCGGATGCAAAAGAACCTCCCATCCGAGCTCCCGGAGCTTCTGGCGCGTCACCAAAGAAGTGTGTGGCCTGGCGTTGTCCTGATGGAAGACAATGCGGCCTCTGTTTATCAAAGATGGTCTCTTCTTCATGAGTGCTACCTTCAAGCGGTCCAGTTGTTGGCAGTACAGGTCCGAATTGAGCGTTTGGCCATAGGGAAGCAGCTCATAATAGATTATTTCTTGACAATCCCACCAAACACACAGCAGAACCTTCCTGGCCGTTAATGAGGGCTTGGCCACCGTCTGAGCCGCTTCAGCGGGCTTCGACCACGACCGTTTGCGCTTCACGTTGTCGTAAGTGACCCACTTTTCATCGCCAGTCACCATCCGCTTCAGAAACGGGTCGATTTTGTTGCGATTCAGCAGTGATTCACATGCGTCGATACGGTCAAAGATGGTTTTTTGCGTCAACGTGTGTGGCACCCATACATCGAGCTTCTTTGTGAATCCAAGCTTCTTCAAATGGTTAATAACGGTTTGATGACTTATCCCCAGCTCTTGGCCGATGCTACGGCTGCAACTATGCCGGTCTTTCTCGGCTAATTCAGCGATTTTGTCGCAATTTTCGACGACAGGCCTTCCGGAGCGTGGCGCATCTTCGACGACCTCTACACCAGAACGAAAACGTTGAAACCATCGTTGTGCGGTGGAAATGGAAACTGTATCGAGTCCATAACTGCACAAATTTTATTGGCAGCTTGAGATGCATTTTTGCCTTTGTCATAGTAGTACTGTAAAATATGTCGGATTTTCTCTTTATTTTGCTCCATATTTGCGACACTATAACTGACGAACGACTTAACCAAACAAAACACTGTCAAGGACTATATTATAGCGCGCAAAAATACCTTTCCAACAAGCTATAGTATGACTCGATATAATGAATACAACTAGAATTACAACGACACCTCGCGGAAATACCGCAGGACTTTTTTGACAGCCTAATATTCAGTTGCTTACTTTTAATTAATAACCGTGAAAAATTTGAATTTCGTTATTTGTGTTGGAGTATCGAAAATTACTCTGTTTTGAGGAAGCTTAATTAGATGACTATTAGAACATACTAAAGACGAAGAAAACATATTTTTTTAGTTTATTCATTCAATCATACCCTCTTCTTCAAATAAATGCCAATAAAGCCTGAAAAATACACAATGGCAGCATTACAGAGAAGTTCAATTTTCAGTCTGTGACACCGTGCGCGAGTATACGTGTTATGATTTTGCACGCGAGTACAGGAGGGTGAAACTATCCGGTCGGTCAACTATCGACCGTCCGGTTAATCAGTACTAACTCGCATCGATCTACACACTCACGAAGACTGTTTATCGACCAATAGTTCAATTCGCTCTCTATCCGCTCTCAATTTACTCTCAATTTTGGCATCCGACATACGTGCCGTGCGAATCACTGAGAATGGGATACACCAAGGGTTGCCAACAATATTTTTCAAAAAACTGGAAGATTGCTCTTAAAAAAACTGGAAGAAAACTGGATCCCGTGAAATCGTTTTACTTTAAGAAGTTCGGCTTTGATTTATCTAAAATCATTTATTCTACTCATTCCAATGTCCGAGAAATAGTAATTCATTCAAAGCGTATAGTAGATATTAACATAGCGAAATAAACCATGAATTAACCATTCGAGTAGATCAAAATAACGTTTTCCACCACTCGAACATTACTGTGAAACAACATTTGAGGATCTTTTCTTCTAAAACCTCTGATAAATATGGATTTATTTGGATAAAACTTTAAAAATCTCGTATTTTTATGCTCGACAATGAGATTAGTTGACGTACACGGTTTCTGGTTCAAAGACATTGTAGTACGTCGCTGCTTGGTAAGGCACCACACGCACTGTGCGCTAACCGTATTGATTTTCGGATGTGTAAGGAGGAGAAAAATAACACTGAGAGTGCGTAAGAAAAGAAAAGATACACTTTGGATCGATCGAAAAATGTCAAAAAAAACAAAATTGGCCAAGGAATAGGAAGTATGAGAGAGAATGTTTATGCATAATGAATATATTTTACAAAAACTTGGTAAAATGAAGCAACCATATAAAAAAAAACTGGATAAAACTGGACAATATTTAAAAAAAACTGGAAGATTTCAGGGTTTAACTGTTTAACTGGATCGAGGAAAAAAGACTGGAAGAATCCAGTTTAAACTGGAACATTGGCAACGCTGGATGCACCCGATGCTTTCCGAATCTCTTTTTGATTTTCCTTCATCGTTCTCTTCTCCGTTGTCAAACACAAATTAATACAGTCTTTCGAGAATATTCGGCCTAGTGTTGGCTAGTGTGCGCACTCTTGGCCAACCCGACTGTTTGGTTGGCTCGGTGTGCGCTCTAGCAACCCAACCCGACCAAACTATCGGCTGAAGAAAAGTCTGCAGTGCGCGGGGACTCTAACATTACGACTTCGATGCTGTTGAAAATACGAGTTATTTCTTCTTTAAGTTCTTCCAAATTTTGTGGCTTACTAACATAAGGTGGCCGTACACTGTTTGCCCGGAGGTCAAATATTTGATATTTTTTGACAGATAAGGTTTGATTTGATATTTGTACAAACACTATTTTGTTTGCCACTCTTCAATTTTAAACAGTAGTAAACAATATCAAACACCGAACATGGAAAAAAAATCAACTGAAATATCCAAGGTAACCTAACCATGTACCGACAGGTTCTAAGAACAGACTGAAAAAATATTTTAGGCATCCAATAATTGAATATTTGCTTGTCGTGTTTTGTGTAGAATATATTTGATCAGTACACGTTGACCAAATTTTATCTGTCAAAAAGAGTCAAATATTTGGCTTCGGTCAAACAGTGTATGAGCACCCATAGCAACGATCCTTCACGTACCTTCACTTCAGGAAGTAATCGACGACGAGAAATGTTGAATTTCCTACCATAAGAGAACAAATTTTCATTAAGGCTTCGGTTGCTCGTGTGATACGATTTCACTTAAAATACACGTTCTTGTAAATTGTACATCTTGACACTAAAAATCGTCCGATCAGACTGAACGAGTAGCTGAATATTATCGTTCCGAAGTGAGGAATGCAGTGTTACCATCGACGGAGCGAAAAAATATATATAAGGAGCTATTCGATTTTTTTTTATTTGGACCCTCTCGTCGCTAACTGTTCTAACGACGCTCCGTGCTCATTTCATTCTTCACCGTCAAATGGACTTCACTGCCCAGACTGAATTCGTTTCTCTCTCTCTTATGTATCATATTATATATGCATGTATCAACGTGAATAAAATACCAGGTAAATTACATATATTACATACACACTCTCCAATGCAAAGAAGCTAATTTTAAAAACTCTATACAACTGTCATGTTGAAATTATTTTTTGCTTTTTTCTTCGCCTACCACTACATGAAGAATGCAGGGTGTAATATACCTGGTATTCTATTCACGTTGTGCATGTATCGGTATTTGAGTTCACTGTGAGTAAACAATGGAGCTGTCCATAATTGGTGTAACTACTTTTTTGCATCAGAAATCAATTCTTTGTTTCTCTTTATATGGACACTAGCTGACCGGGCAAACTTCATCCCGACTAAAACTTATTTTTCGTTATCACATTCAAGTTTTCTTACTAAGCGCCCGTTCATGGGTCCAATCGCAGAACTGTTCATTGATAGATCTTCTAATCTACCCTTTAAAATTACATTTTACTATAAAATTCCTAGTAATTCTCCCAAAACTCGTCGTTATAATATTATTATTGGGGGACTATTTTTCAGTTTGATACAGAGAATATTATAGAATAAAGACAGCCCTAAATCGATCAATTCCTTCCTTGAGTTTTGCGCTTATCAACACGTTCAATTTCCACTTTCGAACAAAGATCAATTTCGTTAGCGTAAACAGCAAATGGACTAACAACGCTTGTCACTATGAAATTGTAGAACATATGGGAATTGAATTTATGCTAATGTTTTTCAGAGTTTTCCGAAAATTTTCAATTGTTATGTTTGGTTGGAATATGTTTGATTGAAATATGTGTTTTAATTTTTTGGAACCTCCCCTCCATTCCAGAGGACGGAGGGGTGTCATGCCATCATAGAAACATTTTTCGTACCAAAAAACCCACACATCCCCAATTAGGTTCCGTTTGCGTGATTGATTCTCGAGTAATGCAGAAATTTGTGTTTCATTTGTGTGCATCGTGCGAATGCAATTTCAACAAGTTTATTTAAAAATATCTACGTTCTAAAATGAATAAAGACCGACTCAATGGCTTGAAAATTCTTTCGATCGAGAAAGATTCGTGTGCAGACCTTGATTTAGATGCAACTGTGGATCATTTTGCTTGAGCTAAAGCAGGCAAGGCAAAGATTTGACAAGAGAATGAGCGAAGTTGGTAATGATATTGCTAGTCTTCTAAATACGAATGAACTGTTCAAAGTAAACATTGGTATAAGTGAGTAGTTTTCTCAAAATATCACAATTTGAAAACCGGTGAAGAAATCGAAAAAGTGGTATTTTTTTGATGCGCCATTTTCATAGTTTGCCGGGGGCGCTGTCTACCCTCACTACGCCGCTATCCCTAACAGAGCCATCCAAACCAAGCTGCCTAACATTAAATGGGTTTTTTCAAATTCTTTACTTACACAGCAAATACGTTGAACTCAATTGAAGTCGAAAATTGTTTCATTCAATCAATAATTTAATCAATACAAACAAATGATTACTAAGCCAAAGGTTATATCATAGATACAACGTTTGTATTAAAAAATGGACTTTTTCGGGTGGTGATGAAAAAATTAACTTATGGACTTATGGTATTTCTTGATGAACGACGCAACTTCTGTCAGGCACCTCGTACTATAAATTTCCCCGTTCACGCCCAGTCCGTAGCTGAAGAAGAGCGGCTTTGACATCCCCTTCACGTTGATTGTTACACATCAGAACCTTCTTGGGAAACTTGGTGTGTGAAATAAACTTCACTTCGGAGCTCACTTCCGTCGTGGGGGGAGTCGTTGCCATCCAGGGTGAAATAGGTCTTGAAAAGATTAGCTTCACTGTTTTCGCCATCACGTTTCTGTCAATTTTTTTCTGCTGATTCATGGGTTGCTATGATTGATGCTGCATGGATAGTTTCGTCAGTACGTGTGAAGAGTGTGTTATGACCCAATAAAAAAATCGGCAATTTTTGTCCATTTTTTCAATGCAAACGTTAACCCACCCATTGTTCGTCTAGAGAATAACTGTCGAACTCTAAATGCAAATTTTCACCTAAATTCGTCAATTCGAATTTCAACTTAAAAATGTCAATTTGTCCCTGACAATATGCCCACAACCGTTGTTCAAGCAACACTGCACCTACTCAAACAGCAAATCACAGAACATTCCGCATCGCCGATAGAGATCAAAACGCACTCCCCAACAATCGCGCTGCAGCTCCTGCTTTGCGAGCTTATGTGCCTCACAATAGTGCCTCGAGTGCCTGCGTGATATTGGATATCATAAATTAATTGAGCCAACCAGCTATTCAACCAGCAGTGCAAGAAAAAAATCTTGCCTCTGGCTGCATCCACAGGAATTCGAAATACACGCGTTGTAATTTGTTTCCTTGGATCAGGACTGAGCTCGCGAGATGAAAGTGTGAGTAATGACGGTACCGGGAACAGATGTACATTGCACTCATCTCTTGCGATCATTCGCTGACAGGCGTCACAATTATGGGAGCGGTTCAATTCAATAATAATGGATCGAATTACGTACGACTGTCGGATGGATTATTGGCTGAGGATCAGTGGCGAACAGGTCAATGTTTTAGCATGCCGGATCCTCGGCAAGATAGGAGTAACAAGCCAAGCGGATGACAGAATGCACTCGGCAAGTAACACAAAGCTCGCGAACCTGCGTAGGAGTTCACTATAGAGAGGATAAAAATTCGAGGTCGGAAACGTGTTTCAAATGGCAACATCAAACAGACTTGAAACAGTTATTCAGCCGGAATACCAAGCTGTCAAATTGTTACATAACTGGTGCAATTTCAGAGAGGAAATGAACACAAACAAGCGGTTGTGGACTTCACCTGAATGCAAAAATATGAAACGAAGCGACGACAGTTGGATCCAATGGAAATGTCAACGGTCAAATTTTCTCCACACACAGTAAAATGCGCTATCGATTTTAATTAATCAGCGCACTGGCTGCATCCTGGCAATTCTGACTGCCCACCAAACTGCGCTTTGTGCATCTGAACGCTTCATAGCGTATTTCGCTGGTTTGTTTGTGGAATGGAGAAAAAACGCTCGCGCTATTTACCACTGTTTACTACCTGACATTGCCTTCACCGCGCAGGACTGTGGGAGGCAAATTGTCACACCGCCGATTGTACCAATGCGCGAAGGAGAATGTTCTTATGACCCTTTCTGACTTCGATCGGAAGACTGTCTACCTCACGGCAGCCCGTTAAAAATATGGTTGGCATTGAAAATTGCACGAAATTTTATTCTAAATAATGCCAAAGCGATTTAGAAGAAAGTTATGAATGTCGGTGTCTAACAGAAGAAAACTTTGTTAAATTGGACCACCAGATTATGTTATTCACATCAAAGCTGTTTCTTCCATTTCTATATGTTTGCTAACATCCATCTAATGTGCTGAAGATTTTTGTTTAAAGTTACTTGACGTCATCAAGCGGGTCCGCTTCGCTGTGTTTGGCTGCCCTTTATCAGGAGATTGCCTCTTAAGTTAAAAACCGGAGCTGTAAAAAAATGCCCACACGGTAGCAGAACAACAACTGAGCTCGACGATGTGCCGTAGCGAAGAAGCGCTATTTATAATGCTGTTTATAAGGAAAGTCTCCCGGAAGGTTCGGATTCACGATCTTTAGAAATTGTTTGGTATCCGCATGGAACTTCGATGATGCGATAGACTTCATATACGTACCAGTACTTCAATAACCATTCCGAAAAGTGCAGCTCGTAGAATCTATCTGAAGGGGTATATCGAAAAACCATGTGAAATAAATCGAAAACCATGTAGAACTTCTCAGAAAAGCTTCCAAAATTTCTTCTACAATTGCTCATGAAATCAAAGAAACACTGGAACTGGATATTTCGAGTAAAACTGTTTATCGACTATTGATTCGGTAGGATTGACAAGTCGTCTACAGATTCGAAAGCCATTACTGAGAGCAGTGAATGAAAGAAAGAGTCTCAGTTCTCATGTGCTGACCTGAGAACATGAGAAAAGAACGAGCGTTCGATCGTTAATGTAATTTAAGTGTTTTTATGAGAAAATTTTGTAAAATTAGACACTTTCTGTGAGCCAAATTCATCTTAGATCATCGTTCATTATATTCTGTTAAATAGTGGGTGGATTTGTTGCTTTAACTTACTTCTTGCTTTTTTTTATTAAGACAATTAAGACAAGTTGTCCTGTTTTATAAATTTTTAGGTGTTTCATTCATGTTCTATTTTGCACTTCCCTTTGTATTAGACTTTGCTCCAAAATCCGCGAAATAGTAAACCGTGTGAATTTCGAAATCCGTCAAAAATCTAGCAAACAGCGAAATATTAGTTCAAATGCAACCCATATTTTAAGAATTGATTAACTGATTTCATTTCAAAATCAACAATTAATTACAATTAAGAAGCAAGATAGCACCAGACAAACAGGAGTATCGTACCTACATTATGCAGCAAGAGCAATGCGCCAGTGGGTTCAAAGCGGTCAAAGACAGGGTTGCCCTGTTGTTTTGCAATAATGGCGACCTTATGTTGAAACTGCTATTGACCAATCGCGCTATGACACCCCGGAAAGCTAACAATGAAGCGTGGGTCACGAAAGCAGTTTTTGAGAAATTGTTTTACGATATGTTTATTCCGGAAGTGAAATCATCTTGGAAGGAAAAGATCTGGAGTTTCACGAAACTGGGTACTGGATAACGCTCCAGGAGACCCAGTTCTCAAGCACCTAAACGTTCAAGTTGTGTTTATTCCGACGAATACAACCTCAAGCCGCAAGACCAAGGAATCAATGCTGCTTTCAAGAAGTTGTATATTAAACAATGTTTCCGGTACATCCTTAAAAAGCTTGAAGGCGATGAAACGATGATGGCAGCTCAAGCGTGGAAAAAGTTTAAGATCAGAGACGCTCTGACGTTTATGGGAAAGGATCTGTCATCTATGAAACCGAAAACATTGAATTCGTTCTGGGAGCCACTATGGCTAGAATGTGTGAAACCTAGTTCAACAGGCCCTCCAAATGTGGAGAATAAGAAATTCTCATTCTGGCACACGCATTTGGAGGAAAAGGGTTCGAAGACATGGATACTAGAGGCGTTGAAGAGCTTCCTGGAGACACAGCAATCGAAGATGAAGAGCTGATGCAGAGTTTGGTCACATCGGAGACTTCAGACGACGAAGAAGAAGAATCAATCCTAGTGATATCGAAGACGGGAATAAGCTGACGGCTAGCCTCGCAAAACATTTCATGAAAATCCCTGTATTGGGACAATCGATTATAACGATGCGAACAAAAACTACCAACTATTATCGATGAAGGTAGTGGCATTGACAGTGAGTGAAAAGGATTTTAATAAGATCTTTACAGATGACGAGGTTTTCAGCTCACAAATGGAGCGCTGACGATCTCGTCTGATTTCCACAGATGATGAAGATATCTCCACACTATCTAACCGCAAACGACCACGTGTTATTTATAACATTGATAAGATCAACGAAAGAAACTGTAAATGCATCATTTTAATGCATAGCTACATAGTTATTTTAAAATGCCGTCTATTCTTTACAGATGAGGAAGATTTGGATCCGCGATATAAACACATGAGATCACTTACAGTACTGGACAGAAGTATATACCACCGGAATCCCTTTTTTCACATTCGTGAGAATTCATTCATGTCAAGATGAGATTCAGTATGTCAAGAAATTTGTCTAAAATCTTTACCAATGAGTGGATCGAAGTATTTGAGAAATTCGAACTTCATTTATGTAACTTTGAGAATATTCTATTGAACCACCGGAAAGTGCTGCGAATTTATGCTAGTACTTTCGGAAAATTCAATTTGAGTTACTTTGAGCTGAATGAACCAAATTTGTCTATCTTTGAGTAGTAGTAATCGATATCTACTTCTCTGAAATACTACATGCATGAACAAAATCAGTTCAGAAAAAAAGCCAGTTTCACCGTGGTAAAAAAATAGCTATTCCGATTGGAATAGACTTTCTATGGAAAAAGGAAATAACCTTTGTGGATCACGATTATACTTATTTTTACTGGTGTACGAAGGACAACCGCTCAGATCGGACACAAATATAAAACCTTCTTTTCTCCAGAGTAGTGAAAGAAGCTTGAACCCTCGAAACAGTATTTTATTCCATACAAATTTTGTTCATTCATATAGCATTTGAGCCAACCAAGTCTTGGTTACTACGACACAAAACTTCACCACATTTGGTTAAAGCAAATTAAAGTAACAAAATTTTTCGAATTAGGCTTTCCAAAAGGGATAACGTTCCTCAAAAGTGGAATCTCTTATTCGTCTAATAGATTATTTTCAAAATTACACAAATTAATTTCGAATACTTGTCTACCAATGATCAAAATATTCGACAAATCTTTTGGCATATTGTAAAGCGACAGTCAAAAAATATACGATGTTATATACTTCTGTCCAGTACTGTGAGTAAATTTTACAAATAACGTCCACGCGTAATCTGGGAGAGCAAATAGAGCAAAAAGAGAAAATGTAAAACTGGTTTTTGCCTAAATAAATAAATAAATACATGTTTAACAACCATAATTTTGACTCCACCAACAAAGATGTCGCCAGAGAAAAAACCTTGATCATTGCTTCCTACGGGAATCAAGAAAAGCCGTTGGTCCAAATGCCGAACCAGCCAAAGGCTAAAGGTCTTCCATATTTTTCAGATCGATTTTTTTTAAATTCACCATCGCTTGGAGTCTTTAGGGTATGTTAAAATTTACGAAAGATATTTCACACCAAGTATGTGTGAGAATCATATTAAATTTTTCTCGGATACTATCTACCTACCATCCAAAACATGGATGAGGCTCACACTATCTACCCTCTATCTATAACTCTTTTTTCCCCAGTCTCAATGGATGCCATATTCGCCTATCGGTACCAAAACTAATGTGCTAATTGATGTGACTTTTCACTAAATAAGTTTGTGTTGTATCAGTAGTTGAGTAATAAAAGGAGAAACAGATATCATGATTGTAGCATGCAAAAAAAATGAAGTTAATCAATTGTTAGAATATGGGTTGCGTTTCAAACTAATAATTCACTGTTTTTTAGATTTTTACACGGATTTTGAAATTCACGCAGTATATTTTTAGTATTCGATGCTCTTTGTACTGTACGTACAACATCATTAAACTCTGAACGTATTGTTAATGAGATCCGATCTAGATTACGAGAGACGAGAAAATCCTATCCTAACCTAATCATCTCTCTATATATATATATATATATATAAAACGCGTTGTGTACGCGTCAAAAACCCGAAAAGTACGGAACCGATTGAGCTCAAAGTTGTACACAATATACAGGGTTTTCCAACTTTAAATTCCGAAAGTAAATTGAAATAAAACACACTTAGAATTCGAATTTCGATGAAACTTTTATTTCAAATTAAAGTTTGGTTTATGCCATTATGTGTGAAATACAACATCATTCAAATGTCCACCTGGGGCTTCCTCGCACACCTTGATCCGGAACAAGTAATTTTCGATGACTTTTCGGCACATATGGGGCGGTATCTCGGTCATAACTTCACGAATGTTGTCTTTCAAATGTTCAAAAGTTTGCGGAGAGTTGGCATAGACACGGTCTTTCGCATAACTCCACAAAGCATATAGCAATGAGTTACTTTGAGCTGAAAAAAAAAGTCTAGCGGGTTCAAATCGCATGATCTGGACGGCCAATTGGCATCACCAAAACGCGAAATTATGCGTCCCTCAAATTTCGTTCGCAATATGGCCATGTTAGGTCGTGTTCTATACAGTAATAAATATGTTTTCTATGTGAAGGAAACATCTTTTTTCCACGTCTTTGACAAAATCATGATCTGAAATTGTGTTTCTAAGTGATTTAAAATTTATCGATTTCCCTCATCTATCTCTCTCTCTCTCTCTCTCTCTCTCTCTCTCTCTATATATATATATATATATATATATATATATATATATATATATATATATATATATATCATATCAGTGGATAATGGATAAGTTTTTAAAAAACAAACACAATTTATGACCGATCACTAGTAACGACTAAAACAGACTGATTTATTCCTTCCAATAAACATTCAAGCAAAGCTTAAGTCCCTGACTCTATTTCCCTATATCAGCAAATTCCATTACGTTTGGGCTGTCGCGTCGTCGGACTTCGCAGGAAGGTGTTCGGTTCAGGTGACTGTTAGCGTTGCAATTCATGTGCTATGTGCAGGTATGCTGTTGTTGCAGTTCTCGCTGATGGCCGTGGGATTTTGTCGGTTGCTACGTCGTAGTGCTGACCAATGATGATAACGTTGTTGCTAGTTCTTCTTGTTGTTGTTGTAACGTCTTCAGCCGTTGGATTGGGTCGGCTTCGCTGATAACTTCTCCCTCCCTAAGTGAGGAACGTCCCGTTCCGATATCGGATGATTTTGATGAGAATTTGTTATAGATCATAAAACATATTCCAAGGATGCAGGTAATTTGTATGAAGGTTAATCCACCAAATAGGCTCCAGAATTTGAAGTTGGAGTTGCTTTGTTTCAGGTACACGTGGTCCAGTTTAATTCTATTGATGACGGTTTCGTTGTTAATTTTCTCTATTTCGTAAATCTTACGCATTTTCCAGTTTATTATGAGATTGTGGAATGCTGTTTGAATAACGTCCGCTTCGCTTATTAGCTCATTATTGCTGAAGTGTTGATAGTTGAAAATTATAGTACAATTTGCAAATGAAATAAGAAAATTTCCAAGCAGGGTTCTATTGTCTGGTCCACATGTTGAATGAAGAACATGATTTTTCGCGTTGGTGATCAAAATGGAATTCTCTGTGATTAGGCTTTGTGTAGTGCTATTTTCCTCAACTGAAACGCACTCTGCTTGCTTCCCGTTAGTGAGTTCAAACATTTATCGTATAAATTGCTGAGAAAAGATGATTTCTGGACAAAGTCCTCAGGTTTCGATGTTGTGTAGAGATTGTTGCCTCTTCTAATCACGTGTGCTGGATATTGATACAGAATACTATTGTTGTTAACCAATGGATAAAGTCTCAAAATGTTCGACGTAGTGTTTTCCAATTGCGGTACGTTAAGCATGTATAAAAGGATGTCATCTTTCAATACCAATTTCGGAATGACAAATTGGAGAGCCTCGTCTGGGTAGTCAACTGCGACGCCTTGGTTCTGTAATAATGTTTTGATGGTATTCAATTCACGTAAAGACAGGATTTTGTTGCTGACAAGCGAGCTTTTAGATAGCGTTACTGCATCTTGTATATTATCGAGAAGGTGATTTATGTTGTCGATGTTCAATATAGTCGTTATAGTTTCGACCTCGTTCGAAATTATTTTGTTGGTGAGTGAATTTTCCACGATTTTGTTAATGGTATCGGTTAAGTGTGAAATTCTCTGGTTTATCTGTATGTTGACTTTAAGCTGTTCGTTATTTTGGTCAATCAGTTCGTTCATTGTGAGATTGACTATCCTCAGGTCTTCGGCGTCGGGGGTTCCTGCGATGAATTTGATGGCCGTTCCGATGAAGTCCCATCGTCTACTCCTATGCTTTTTAGGTTTCAGTCCGTAAAAGGTAGTGTACAATTGTTGAATTTTTGATTTTACAATATGAGTAAGCGGATTGGTAATTTCTAGTTTTTTATAAGTAATGCTGGTTAATGTTTCTATCATGTTCTCGATTATCGTCATATTTATGGGGTGTATAACTTTGATAGTTCCTATTTGTATTTTACATTCCTTTTCCTTGATCAATAACAAGGGGTTATCATGTAGATTTTCGATTGCTAAGTGATGTGCGGTGGTTACTGCGAGAAACATCAGTATGTACAACATTTTTCTCCAAGCACGTTTCACAGAGGTTAATGAACCTCTGTACCTTCTGCTTGATCCTTGGAAAGTAGAACTCCTTTCGAATGACCTCATTGTTCTCGTTCGCTCCTCTGTGTGCGCGTTCGTGGACCCTCTCTACAATTGCGTCTTGATCTTCTTCTGAAGTGACGTCCTGAGTGAATGGTGGAAGCGCCGGATCGTTGCAAGGCGGCCGCCGAGTTGCACTCAATTATTTTGGTAAGCCGCCAAAATCGGGTACCGGATGAATCACTAAGAGTATTCTTCACAGATCCTTGATATGCCATCAAGGATGGTTTCTTCCCGGAGTCACTCGCGACACTTTACAACCTTGACACTGATCCGCGCCGACTGCGCCAGTTACATATCAGTGGATAATGGATAAGTTTTTAAAAAACAAACACAATTTATGACCGATCACTAGTAACGACTAAAACAGACTGATTTATTCCTTCCAATAAACATTCAAGCAAAGCTTAAGTCCCTGACTCTATTTCCCTATATCAGCAAATTCCATTACGTTTGGGCTGTCGCGTCGTCGGACTTCGCAGGAAGGTGTTCGGTTCAGGTGACTGTTAGCGTTGCAATTCATGTGCTATGTGCAGGTATGCTGTTGTTGCAGTTCTCGCTGATGGCCGTGGGATTTTGTCGGTTGCTACGTCGTAGTGCTGACCAATGATGATAACGTTGTTGCTAGTTCTTCTTGTTGTTGTTGTAACGTCTTCAGCCGTTGGATTGGGTCGGCTTCGCTGATAACTTATATATATATATATATATATATATATATATATATATATATATATATATATATATATATATATATATATATATATATATATATATATATATATATATATATATATATATATATATATATATATATATATATATATTTATATATATATATATATATATATATATAAATGTTCTGTTCGTTTGTGTACGCGTCAAAAACACGAAAAGTACGGAACCGATTGAGCTCAAAGTTGAACACAATATACAATCCAGTTTGAGGAGTGTTGTTACGGCATAAAAAAGTGGAAAATTTAAAGAAAAATGATTTTATATATGACCAGAGTGCGTTTCTCAAATTGAGCTTCTAATGAAAATCGACTATTCAGTAACGAATATGTGTTCTATGTGATGGAAACATCTTTTTTTCACTTCTTCTTCTTGAATGGCATTAACGTTCCCTGTGAAACTTTTGCCGTCTCAACGTATGCATTAACTAGCGTCATTTATAAATACTTAGTTGAGATTTCTTAAGCCAAATAACACGCCTTCAATGCATTCCGAGGGGCCAGCTCTAGAATACGCGTGACCTCAGTGCAAGTCGAAGGAAATTTCTCTGAAGAAAAATCCCCCGGCCAGAACGGGAATCGAACCCGAACACCCGGCATGATAATGTGTGACGCTAACCACTCGGCCACGGGTGCATCTTTTTTTCACACGTTTGACAAAATAGTGAACTGAAATTGTGTTTCGAAGTGATTTAAAATGTTCTGTTTGTTTGTGTACCCGTCAAAAACTCGAAAAGTACGGAATCGATTGAGCTCAAACTATGATACAATATGAGCAACACGTCTAGGATTGTTGTTACAACATAAAAAAATGAAAAATTCAACTCAACCATGCAACCACAATGTTCAAAAGCAATGCGTGGCAGGGTACAGCTAGTTATCAATAAAAACCGTTTTTTCAAGAAAATGGTTTATTTTAAAATAACCGGTAATATACCAGTTTCATCGGTAATAAAATTTTTATTACCGAATAACCGGTTCTTGAAATTTAAGCACGGAAATGCAATCCCTACTCACAGAGTGTAAGCAATACACATTAAATTTCAATTAATTTTACCCAAAGTATAAAAAGTTAGGGCAACTTGAGTGTGCGTGAATTTGAAACGGTACACCCTTTAGTATTCCACTCCCGTCGAAGTGCTTGAAACTCTTTTCGAATTGATACCGAACGGAGTTCTAGTATTTGTTAGGGACAATGGATATACGATCATACACTGATTCGAACATGTTTGCTTTACAAAATCTAAATCAGTTCAAACATATTAATTTTACTTTTTTTTTCTGGCAGCGAATTAGACTTGATTTTTTTACTTCTATAAATTCAATTTACTTTCCAACAATATTCCATTTCAACAGCACTTCAATCACAAAACATAAAATACATTAAAATAAGGGATCACTCGAGAAACATCGTCCCAATTTGCGTGCTGAATTCACATAGAACCCGTTTGTCGGTGAAAATGGAACCAATTTTGCTCGGGACCTGCTCACATTTTCAGCGCAGCATGTTTGCTGAAACCGCACACGCGCGTGCTCGCGTTTCCCTGGCAGATGAATAAGCGGCGATAGGCATAAATAGCGGTCCTCGGCCGTTGTAATAGGGGTTCCGTCCGACCCCAACGCCATCGAGTGCTTTTTTTTGAGCATTTTTATGCTCCATCGAAGTGCAGTGTTCCCTCGGCGTCGGCGACTAGAGAAAGTTATTACACACGTTGCTGCTAAGTGTGTGTGTGTGTGTATGTATGTGGAGTGTGGGGCGGCAGTACTCGTTCTCGATTTTAATAAGAATAGGACCGTCCCATCCGTGTTCCGCCGCGCGGCGATGTCAACGGAGCGACTGTTTGCTTGCTTTTCTCCAACGTTAAACTACCGTCCCGTTGGTTACATCTGGACCATGGCGTCTCTCTATAACAAGCGCACGAGAGGTAATCAAAGGGCGCGGAGGAAGCGGAAAAACGGGAGCAGCTCAAGCCCAGCGAAAAATGGTGTGTTGAATATTAATTTTCAATTAAGATTGTTCCAATTACATGTAGGAACTACACGGGTAGGGTTTTAAACATTGGGCACATGCATTGCGGTAGCAGAAATTATGAAGCTCGAGTAGATTACATGAACAGATAAAACCACACCATGAACCGAGCTGTTTTAGAGCCAATTTTTGCATCGTGACGGGACTCGTAGGTAATGAATTTGTCCACCGTTCATGTTGAATTTCAATGCGAAAATTATTTTGACGTTTACCTAGACAAATAATATAACACAAACTTCAACATCAACGAGAAATTGAAGAGTGGAGAAAATCATCTGACGAAACTCTCAGCGCGTTCGCGAAAGCCTTTATTTCTGTCGAGGAATGCTGTGCCGCTAAAAACGAAGAGGTTGACCAACTTTGAACTGGATCAATTTTTTTCAGTCGTGAATAACAAGTCGCGTAAGCATTTCCTCGTGCTCGCGTCTTTATGCTATTCCACACGAACAAGCTCCAGCCTCGACCCGAGAGGACGCCGATTAAATGCGTTGATAAGAGCACTACGAAAAATCCATCATCTTTATTGTTTACAAGTTTTTCTGTTGAAGAGAAAAATGGTTGCGACCGCCGGACGACCAACGGACCGCATGGTTACAAAAACTCGAAGTTCGTATCGGCGGTGTGTGTGTGTGTGGGAAGTACGGAGGAGTAACTTCAATTTAACAGTTATTATTGCCTTCAAAAGCGAGGCCAAGCTGTATGTTTAGCTGATTGGAATCATTCAGACAGTGGGAAAATAAACAGATGACATGCCAACGGTTGCCTCAGGGCACCCACCTTTATTCGTTCAAAGTTTTTCATACGCCGTATTTGATACTTTTCACCGTTTCAGAGAATACAAATAGTTGAAATTCCACCGACCACCCCTAGCAGGGGCCGGAATGCTGAACAGGCTTCTGTCTGAACACAAAACCTGCCACTGTCCACTAGAACTTTCCGTCCAATACCGCACACTCGGGTGGGATTACACATATCTGCACCCGGAGATCAGTTTCGCAGAACCGCTAGAAACTAACAGAAGATAGATAATACGATCGCTGATCTACACGCTTGGGTTCAAGCAATAGAACTGCATGTTGTATTGTTTCGCTTCTCCATACGACACCATCAGGCAGCATCGGGCGAAGGTCCACCGTCTGCCGGAATGAGTACATCTTCGTCTCCCGAACGACTTAGAGAGATCCCTGCGCACGGAAATCGGAAGGTCGAGTGGACTGATTGTGTAAACAGATATATAAGGCTGTCAAAAAAGTCCTGCGGTATTTCCGCGAGGTGTTGTTGTAAGCGCGTAGTACTAGTTGTATTCATTGTATCGAGTCATACTATAGCTTGTTGGAAAGGTATTTTTGCGCGCTATAATATAGTCTTTGACAGTGTTTTGTTTGGTTAAGTCGTTCGTGAGTTATAGTGTCGCAAATATGGAGCAAAATAAAGAGAAAATCCGACATATTTTACAGTACTACTATGACAAAGGCAAAAATGCATCTCAAGCTACCAATAAAATTTGTGCAGGTTTTGGACCCGATACAGTTTCCATTTCCACCGTACAACGATGGTTTCAACGTTTTCGTTCTGGTGTAGAAGTCGTCGAAGATGCGACACGCTCCGGAAGGCCTGTCGTCGAAAATAGCGACAAAATCGCTGAATTAGCCGAGAAAGACCGGCATAGTAGCAGCCGTAGCATCGGCCAAGAGCTGGGGATAAGTCATCAAACCGTTATTAACCATTTGAAGAAGCTTGGATTCACAAAGAAGCTCGATGTATGGGTGCCACACACGTTAACGCAAAAAAACATCTTTGACCGTATCGACGCATGTGAATCGCTGCTGAATCGCAACAAAATCGACCCGTTTCTGAAGCGGATGGTGACTGGCGATGAAAAGTGGGTCACTTACGACAACGTGAAGCGCAAACGATCGTGGTCGAAGCCCGCTGAAGCGGCTCAGACGATGGCCAAGCCCTCATTAACGGCCAGGAAGGTTCTGCTGTGTATTTGGTGGGATTGTCAAGGAATAATCTATTATGAGCTGCTTACCTATGGCCAAACGCTCAATTCGGACCTGTACTGCCAACAACTGGACCGCTTGAAGGTAGCACTCATGAAGAAGAGGCCATCTTTGATAAACAGAGGCCGCATTGTCTTCCATCAGGATAACGCCAGGCCACACACTTCTTTGGTGACGCGCCAGAAGCTCCGGGAGCTCGGATGGGAGGTTCTTTTGCATCCGCCGTATAGTCCGGACCTTGCACCAAGTGACTACCACCTGTTTTTTGTCCATGGCGAACGAGCTAGGTAGTCAGAAGTTAGCCACAAAAGAGGCCTGTGAAAATTGGCTATCCGAGTTTTTTGCCAATAAGGAAGCGAGCTTCTATAACAGGGGTATTATGAAGTTGGCATCTCGTTGGGAACAAGTCATCGAACAAAACGGCGCATATTTGACTTAAAACAGATGATTGTAACTAATTTTATGAACAAATGAAAATTAAAAAAAAATACCGCAGGACTTTTTTGACAGCCTAATACATAATAGGAGAACCAGGTCGAAATTTTGAGAAAACAGTTTTAAGTTGTTTTCTCTCAAGTGCGTCAAATGGACTTATGGGGTTTCTCAAACAAACAAACAATTCATTTTCCAATATATGTTTTTTTTTTCAAACAAATGGCAGCAAACCTCCGGAAACTACTTTACTTACTGGCGCGTGATGCGCCACAATAGAGAGGAGGAACTACCAAGGATTAGCCAGCTTGTTAACTCAACTTTTGCTACTTTCATATGAGTACTTTTTTCAGGCAGTATTATATTTAAGTGCCCATTGTATCAAAAATAAATGGAACAGGCATTTATTATATTATATCATAACAAGGCATTCCTCACATTCCACATTAACAGCACACTATTCGTAAACTTCGTGAAGTTCATATCAACCAATTGTTTAAAACACTCTTACCAACACTCTTACCAACAAAAAAAAAACAAAATAAAAGATTGACCACAAAGATTCTTCCAGGTGTACATGCATCGGAAAAGAACGCAAACCACGTTAAGACAAATTGCATTTCTCTCGCGCTTTTATCCCACTTATCAAGCGGTTTGCGATGGTGATTTCGTAAACGTGAATAAAACCCGCCATCAACCCATAAATGAGTCCGGAGCAACGACGAACTGTTATTCGGTTTGTTTGAATCTTACACGCATATTGCCCTGTAAAACTGGATCGGGGTCACGGCCTACGAGAGATGAAAGCGATGACCGATTGGATTTCGCAGGTCTTTACAACTTTGTTATTATCGTGCGTTCAATTTATGAATATTCCCGTTCCATCACAGGCTCCGCGATCCGAACACAATTTTGTTCATTTTTCATCGGTAAATGAAGTGCACAACATTTCGACAACTCCAGGATCTGTAAAAATGGTTTGCGATTTGCATGCAAATAAATATGAAATATGAATGTTCGTCCCCTGCATATCTCTCTTTCTCTACGTTGAAAGAATCAATATTATTTTCCTCAACTGCAGTATGATTTGAGCAGTGCTGGCGGACATGAAGACGAATCTACGGTTGAAGTGGACTGAATGAAAGAAAAACAACAACAACAAAAAAAACAATTCTCGCTGAGTACGAACCAATGTCAGTCAATAAAGATGCACTGGAGCTGATTAGTGAACCGTTAATGTATTATTATACCTATCGCTAATCCTATTACTGCATCTCACTCTCGAAGCGACTCCGAGCCGGTCGGTAAAACAAATACGTCAGTCTTACGGGTCCAGGAAATGCAGATTTTCTCCACCCACACGCCATTACTAGCTCGCAGCTTTGGGATCTCTTTAAGCTTTCGAAAGTCGATTCGAAAATGAACACGCACTTGAGTAATGTGCGCTGTATGAATGAAATATTATCCTATCATTCACTTGTTTTAATAACCGCCAGAACCGAATACGCTTCATGGGTTCATCGTGTTTTCAGGGGTTGGGACTTTCTACGGTTGAGTAGTTTTCTTTGGCTAGTTAAAAAAGCTGTTAAATAGCATAATTCGTTTGGTTTTCGCGTTTCCATTTGGCTTAGCTCTTGCAGTAAACTGTTTTGCAGACTGTTTCGGAGACATAAAAGATCAATTTTTGTTTTTTTCTGTTGGGAAATTAAAACAAATTCAAATCATGACTGATATATTTTAACTGTCATGATCAAAGAATGAAAAAAAAACAATTTAGGCCTCAATTTGTTTCCCATATCGAAACAAAACATTATTCCGACAGAGCACTTTGCATTAGGATTCGGACTTATGGAAATCAATTTACCACACGAATTCCATAGAACAGGCTCATCTAACTAATCAGGGATTCGTATGACATCTTTTCATTCGATGAAATTTAACAAATAAAACCACTATGAATCCGCTTTTTTTTTTTAAATTTTGTAACTCATTACAGGTTAAATTTATATTTAAATATGTATGTTTATTTGTTTATGTATGTGTTTTTGATATTGGTGATATTTTTTCAGAAAATATCACAAAATGTGCGCTACGAAGATATCTAATGTTTTTTTTTACTTATATTTTTTTGTGATTTTCAAAGATTTTTTTAAATTTTCCTTAAATCATATTTTATTCGTAAATTCTCAAAAAGAGCTCCAAACCATATCACCGGCTATGGAAAGTATTGTTACAAATTAGAAAACTATATAATATTTCTTAATCCCTATATGGTTCATTATTAGAGCTATGGCTAAAAACGTAGTTTTTTTTCACGACATTCTCAATAACTTGGAAAAAAGTTTAAAAGTATAGAAAAATACTCATAGTGCATTGTCGTATCCGTTACCCGCATCCATTTTATTTGCGATGCTGATGTCCGATGTTCGATGTACGATAAGATGTCCGTTGTCCTGCGTTGTTCTCCGATGTTGTCCGTCCTATAATTGATCCGAAAAAGCAGAATATGATGATGATGTTGGATTAAAGAGGCTTTAAACTTTTCAGTTCATTCGCCTCTACCTAGCAGAATATTTCCTCGCATCGCTTTATATATGTCCACCTCTCATCTAAAGCTCTTATCGTAAATTCCCTCTCTCTCTTCGTTTCTAGAGCTTTACTTAATTTCCTATCGAAAGCTTTCGCTCCGCTTTGACAGATTGGCTCATTATTATTATTTTTTTTAGTACCGAATAAGAATATCGGCCAAGTCTATGCTTCGCTAGTCTTTACACACTCGAAATTATTCAAACATTTTTACTATCATATTATAACCCAGCTCTATACACCACATGCATCTTACTGTGATAAAATTACCATCGAAAATTCAAATTATTCACCATCTAAGGTTATATTATCACCTTCAAAATATGCCCCTTCTCAATCAATAACTTTTTCCAACGAAAAATCCAGTCATCGAAACCTCTTTTATATTCAGGAATCGCCTTAAAATAGTACGTTTAATCCTCGGAACATTATGAAAAAATAATCATAAATATAACAAAAACACGTATGAAGTGCCAATGAAAATGGCCATCTCGAATTTTCAAAGCGAACTTGATTAAAAATGTTGATTCCCACGAAAAACTACACTATGCAAAATATCAGCTCGATCGGACTTCATTTACTAGTGTCGCACAACGGTCAAAGTTTGAGTTTTTTGAAAACCGAAAAATCACCCAAAAATCGAAATTATCGAAAAAAAAATTGTTGATGCCAAATGTCTTCAAATTGCATAAACGATATCTACTGTCATCTCGAAAACTTTTTTTTTATCAAAAATCGACACTCTGGGACTGGGAAAAAAATTCGTCAAAATTCGACTTTTCAGACAAAAACCGACATAGTGCCGAAAAAACAAAACATTTTAACAGTAAATCTCGACGTTTCATGCAATTCTAAGACATTTGGCATAAAAACAAATTTTTTTTTGAAAACCCCGATTTCCTGGTGATTTTTCGATTTTTAGAAAAGACTTGATTAAAAATGTTGATTTCCACAAAAAACTCCATTGGCACTCTAATGAATACATTTTAAAGCAGCACTGTGTTTCAAAACTTAATCTAATAATTCCAAAATTTCATCTCTATATATATAAAAATGTTCTGTTCGTTTGTGTACGCGTCAAAAACTCGAAAAGTGCGGAACCGATTGAGCTCAAAGTTGTACACAATATACAATCCACTTCAAGGAGTGTTGTTACGGCATAAAAAAATGGAAAATTGGAAGAAAAATTATTTATACGACCAGAGTGTGTTTCTGAAATTGAGCTACTAATGAAAATCGACTATTCAGCAATGAATATGTGTTCTATGTGATGGAAACATCTTTTTTCCACGTCTTTGACAAAATCATGAACTGAAATTGTGTTTCGAAGTGATTTAAAACTTATCGATTTCCTTCATCTATCTCTATATATATATATATATATATATATATATATATATATATATATATATATATATATATATATATATATATATATATATATATATATATATATATATATATATATATATATATATATATATATATATATATATATATATATATATATATATATATATATATATATATATATATATATATATATATATATATATATATATATATATATATATATATATATATGTATATATATATATATATATATATATATATATATATATATATATATATATATATATATAAATGTTCTGTTCGTTTGTGTACGCGTCAAAAACACGAAAAGTACGGAACCGATTGAGCTCAAACTATGATACAATATACAAAACAACCATTCACATCTAGGATTGTTGTTACAACAAAAACAAATGAAAAATTCAACATTCGGTACATTTTACACTTTTTATTTTATAAATGCGAAAATGCAAGCTAGGCCGCTAAAATTGAGAATGGTGTTTATGTTGCCGATACTGCAACAGTAGAATACGTGCAACTTAATTTATTTTTCAAAATTTTGTATTTCTTTTCTTAATTTTTTTAAAATTTTCTTTTAATTTTTTTAATTTTTTTTTAAATTTTATTTTAGTACAATACACTAAATTAAGATCTCTACTGTTAACAAATGGACCGTTTGAAGCTTGCAATTGGCCAGAAACGTTCAAAATTGGCCAACAGAAGAGGTTTTTTGTTCCATCAGGACAACGCAAGGCACCCCTTTCCCGAGAGCACCAAGCGATTACTACCTTTTGCTCGCATTACAAAATGTCCTGAGTGATAAGAAATTGGGATGAAGAGAAGATGGTAAAAATCTATTGCTAGAGTTTTTCGCCAATAAGGACGAAGACCTCTATGATAGAGACTTTTATTAAACTACATTTAGAATGGCAACAAATTTCATAACAAAACGGTGCATATTTGAGCCAAATCGGACAATCCGAAGCATATTAAAAATAGTTTTGAATTTCACCCAAAAATAATGGATTACTTTTTCCCCAACCTAATATATATTTTTTTTATCGCGTAAAACTGTTAAGATTCTGATCACACTTATCTAGAAAAGGCGTAAAAACACATTTAAAAATGAATTGGAGCAGTAATGAATCTGTAAATCACCCAAAAATGTTTTTCAATGTTTCAAGATAAAGATCAAGTAAAATTTTTGACAAAAAATTGTTTTGATAATATTTCTCGATACACCATCATAAGATGCACTTTCAGTATCTCGAAGCTATCGAGAACTGTGTGAAAAAAATTGAAAAGTACGTTTTTTACCATATATCCTATGTTGAACCTCATAGAGGTTCAAAAAAATTGTCAAATTTATTATTCGGGTTCCAATAGAGGGTTCCATAGAGGAGGTGATTTGGTTTGGGGGCACTTTTTACTTCATTACCCGGCCAGGTTCCTTATTTGAGTCAACTGTCGGTAGAATCACAAAGGAAGGGCTTAAGGACTCACCGTTTGGCTTCTATTAAAATTTTATTCCGCTGTTACTGTGGCTGCTCCTTTTCGTCGGAACCATATGATGGAACACAAATTGAACCAATCAAAACGTGGCATTTAGCGCGTTTGAATAATGTTTGACATTTCACATATATTCAATTGTTTATCTCAAGAAAAATAAAATGTTATTCATTGTGATAGGTGCGTAGAAATACTTCCTATCTATTGATACAAATAACTTTGCGATCTATGAAGAAATGCTCGACTTGTAAGCATTCGAAATCTTTCATTTTATCCTACATGTTCAGTGTTCAGATTTCCGTTTTAGCTCCCATATAGTCCTGTTAGACGTAGTCCTACGTCAACATGCATGAGCACTTTAGTCCGCCAGCACTGTAGATGTATGAACCCGAAGAACATTGCAAGCGAAAAGCGCCGTTCATATCCTGCTGTGTGGATTGAATTGTAGTTTGCCACTGATCTGTAAGAAGCACCCATTACTGCTTAAAACCAGCAGCACTGAATGAAAGAGATAATGATATCCAGTGATTTACATGGCAATTCATTCTTGTACACAACGGTAATTTCCCCACAGTAGAAGGAATCCATAAACTCTAGAAAATGAAATCACGGAAAATCTGTGCAGTGAGCCTTTCATTCATTCATGAGTTGAATTTGCAAGTTTTATGCCGAGTGAGCCGCTCCTTTAATGGCCCACTGAATCGACACCATCCGCAGCAACGCGATCGCAAGGGACCAAACAGATGAGTTCAGTTAACATTATTAATTTTAATGTTTTATTCAAACGCCCATGCCCGTAACCCATACCGTCCATAGGTGCTTTTGAGAATAGACATCGCCTTAGAACTCACGTTGTTGGAAGTAGCTAGCAGACCGTTGCATTTCAAGATGTCCGAGCAACCGGTGCCTATTACCAAATGCGCATTATTTATTTTTTGTTTGTAGTCATTGAACTAAATGTAACAGAAAGACGAGTTCGTCCAATACGACTTGATGATGCCGACCAGAACTGGGACACATGCTGTGGTGTTTAGTAATATTTATCGAACACGAATCTCTCCAAATATCTGGCGACCGTTCGGTCCCTCTGAGAATCACACACCACACTGATAATTGCAAACATGAATTTACCGCCGTTGAGCACGATTTCAATTACACCTCGAATAAATATATCAACACTACACATTTCCTCGAGTCGATGCCACATGAGGCTATATTTTAATAGGAAGAAGAGATATAAAAAAGATCCAACATTTTCACGAAACATGAAGTACACTACGGAGCATCCAGTATTAATGCATAAAGTAAACTTCACTTGAACGAAAGTTAAGCTCTGATGAACGTTTTTAGAAAGTCTTTTAAACGAAAATATGGCAAGCTGAAAACGGGCAAAAATCTTAAGACACACCAATTAATTCTTGTTTATTTAGAGTGAAATCGATGACATGTGCTCTTCAGCAATTAACCGTTGCATTTGAGAGACGTTTTCATACTTCTCTCGGCATTGTTTCCTGGGAACTTATCCACAAAAAATATTTCCCTAATGATAATTTTCACCTTTATTGATCACTTTATACTTGTTAGAATATTCGGAAGTATTCATGCTCGTTATATGTGCATAACAGTCAGCGGCAATGGAAACTAGAGCGGCGCCAACTATTTAATAAGAAAACAAGCTATCATCAAAATTTACAACTTAATCACAATCGCGAGCACACACGGGACGCATATGGAAATCACAATAATTTAGGGACGCTCGTTTCCAGCATGAGTAATGACCATTTTTACATGCTCATGCTGCCATAAGATAGACGCAGAATGGCGATCGATCGGTTCGGAGTGTCCAATTATCTCTGCCATAACAGCGTCTCTGGTGGTACATCGGAACTCGTATTTAACTTTGCATCTAGAGATATTTTGGTGATGCCTTCGGTAAACGGTATCGAAGGTTCACCAGCATAAAATTTCATTTTATAATATGGTTTTCGGCATCAATTAATCGAACTTGCAATACCTAATACATGGTTGGAAGATCCGTTAATTACTGAAATGATTCATTAATATTCACGCTGGCTGGTTCCTCCAGTCCTGACTGTTGTTTACCTGGATAAACTGCTTATCAATATGTAACTGCATACACGTCAAATTGACTACAGTTCATCTTCAGAGCTAATATGAATTTGTAATGCAGCTTGTTGCGATATAGAATGTTCAGTTGTCGTTTCTCGCTAAGTGATCTTATCGTCATCAATAGATTGAACTAGTACATATCGAGTGTGATTTGTAATTTTTACAATAATGATTTCCCGAGATGTTCTTTCCATCTCTCAAAGTTTTTGTTGCGAATAGAGCTTCGTTTGCCGAATCACTGAAAATGTCGCAGAATGTGTCTGTGTCTAGGGACACTAAAGAAGAGCTTGACGTAAGACTTTGATTGTTTGAAACAATTATTTTCTTAAATGTATATTGAAAGCAGCGACAAAACATTACATTACTCCCTTACTTTCTTTTCCACTGAAAGTTTTTAAAAAAAGTAATTGATAAATTGTCTCAGCTTCCTCCAGATTTCTTTTTTGTAATAAATATAACTCATTAATTGAAAAATAAGAGCCGTTGATTCACTCTTTTTGGCGATCTAGTTCTATCGTATCTTTCGCCAACGGTTGCCCATCTCTACCATGGAAGCAAACGCTCGAATTGAATGCAAACATGTGTGTTGATCTTCCTCCACAAAATTCTAATAAAACATACCTTCTTTATTCGTTGAATTGTGAAAAATGGCAATTGCAAAACAAATGCTGAATGAATTTCCCATTTAATGGCCATTCAATTCCGCAAAGTGCCCCCCTCTATACAGCCATTCCATGCCAAACCGATATATAGAGATTTTCGTGAAAAGTGGTAGTTTTGTTCCTTATCGCAAAATATTAGACCTACTGTGTGTTCTTTGTGCAATTTGGTTGATTCAGGTTAATCACGGAGAGCAACTACGAATTGTACAGTCTACCCAAGCTCAAGCTTAGCGCAAAATATTAGACCTTGATTTTTTTTTTAAAATTTTCATTAGGTGGCCCAGGAGGTAAATTTTTCCTCCTTCTTCCATAAATGACTTTTGTCAATATTTCATAACGTTTGAACTACCGAACCGATTGAAATGATCGACATATCAAATTGAAGCCAATAAGCTAATTATTTTTTTCCGAAAAAAATATTATACTTGCCAAAACATTGGATTTTGTTTTTGTAATTATTAATTGTATTGAGTTTTTATTGTTTACATGGCTTTGTACTAGAGAGCGTCATATTTTTAAATTTTTTCTTGAAAGCTGAAGCTTTCTTTCCTATTATATCCAAAAGTCAGAGATGTGATTTTTATCATTTATCGTTCATCGTTATCGAGTTGTCGTTCAATATTCCCATGCGCCTACAATGATTCATAATAACTGTAATTCAAAAGTTAAGATTTTTTCGGAAAGAGTCATTTTAGGAAAAAAGGGAGGAAAATTAATTTGTCGGACCACTTGGAAATGGAAATACGACCCTAATGAAAAAATTAAAAAAATACAGCCATTCCATGCCAAACCGATATAGTGGTTCTCATATTTCCATGAAAAGTGGTAGTTTTGTTCTATATTGCAAAATATTAGACCCGTATTTTTTTTTTATTTTTTCGTTAGGGTGACCATTTCCATTTTAAGGTAATCCGAAAAATCATTTTTTTCGACTTTTTCCCAAAAATGACTTTTTTCAAAAATTCATAACTTTTGAATCACTGTACCGATTTAAATGATCGACATATCAAATTGAAGCCAATAAGCTAAAACCAAAAACCACACATGTGGGAAGACTGGATTCTAGTCCCATAGGTCTAGTCTAGTCAACTAGGAATATTGAACGAAGATTTAAAACATGTTAAGTTTGAAAAATCATATCACAAAAACGAAAAGAAATTGCATCTCTGATATCTACAGATGTTTTGTAAAAAATACAGCGGGATCTATCTTTAACTGAGAAAACTATGAAAAGCTGACTCAATCAATAATTACAAAAACTAAAATCAATTTTTTCCCAAAGGTAATATTTTTTCAAAAAAGAAAAACTCATTAGCTTCAGTTTAACATATCGATCATCTAAATCGGTGCAGTAGTTCCGAAGTTATGAGTTTTTGTAATGGAAAAAAGGTGAAAATTTTTTTTCTCGAACCATCGGTTAACTTTGGAAAATCATATCTATTGAGAAAATATATAACGAAAATATATAACGAAAAAAATAGCATATTTGATATCAAGATATGTTATGTATAATATCCTCAGCTTTCAAGAAACAATATATAAAAAAATATAGCACCCTCTAGTCCAAAGCCATGAATGCAACAAAAAACACTGGTTCAATATTTTTTAATAAAAGGCTAGCTCATTGACTTCAATTTGATATGTCGATCATCTAAAACGGTTTAATGGTTCAAAAGTTATGATTTAAAAAAAAAAGTCATTTTTTGGAAAAAGTGGAAATAATTGATTTTTGAAACCACCCTAAAATGGAAACGGTCACCCTAACGAACAATATACGGGTCTAATGCTTTGTTCAGCCATTCCTTGTCAAACCGAAATAGTGGTTTTCAGATTTTCGCGAAAAGTGGTAATTCTGTTCTTAATCGCAAAAACTTAAACCAGTATTTTTTATTTTTTTATAAGGGTGCCCGTTTCCATTTTAGGGTGGTCTGAAAAATATTTTTCTCCACTTATTCCCAAAAATGACTTTTTTACAAATTCATAACTTTAGACACACTGAACCGATCTAGATGATCGACATACTAAATTGAAGCAAATGAGCTAGTCTTTTATTAAAAAAAAACATTGTACTTGCAAAAAAATTGATTTTAATTTCGTAATTATTGATTGTATTCGTTTTTCATTGTTTTCATGGCTTTGGACTAGATGGTGTATATCTCGATATCAGACATGTTTTTTTTCGTTTTTCAAATATGATTTTCAAAAGTTAACTGGTGGTCCGAAAAATCATTTTGCTTCCTTTTTCTACTACAATAATTCATAACTTTTGAACTTTTTCTTCTTTTAAAAAATATTACTTTCGCGAAAAATTTGGGTTTTTGCAAAAAGTCATTTTTGGATTAAAGGGGGAAAATTTATTTTTCGGATCACAGGTGAACTTTGAAAAATCATATCTCAAAAACGGAAAAAAACATCTCTGATATCGAGATATGTAATGTAAAAAATCCTCAGCTTTCAAGAAAAAATATGAAAATATATAGCGCGCTCTAGTCCAAAGCCATGAAAACAATGAAAAACGACTACAATCAATAATTACGAAATAAAAATCCATTTTTTGTAAGTACAGTATTCTTTTTATAAAATAATAGCTCATTGGATTCAATTTGATATGACGATCATCTAGATCGGTTTAGTGGTTCGAAAATTATGAATTTTGAAAAAAGTCATTTTTGGGAAAAAGTGGAAAATTGATTTTTTGGACCACCCTAAAATGAAAATGGGCACCCTAATAAAAAAAAAAGAAAAATGCGGGTCTCATGTTTTGCGATAAAGAACAAAATCACCAATTTTAACGAAAATTTGAGAACCACTTTTTCGGTTTGGCATGAAAATCAAAGACGTAGTCTTACGTCAGAAAAAGAAAAACATGGACGAAATACATCGTCACTGTATACGAGTTTTTCGTCGCCGTGCGAAAAAATATGTATTGATTAGAGAATTCACGGATCCTTGTAACACTAAACGCAACATTAAAGGGATGTTCTCGATTGCCTCCTCTGGATACCCATTGATATCCGTTGTCGCCGAGTAATGAAATATGTGGTGAACGTTAGAGAATTCGTGGAACGCTGCATCACGTAATACATGCTCGGTGTATAGTTGATGAGATACTTCAAGTGGGGAGTAAAAGAAATCGAGGTTTTCAAAAAAAAATGATGCCACATTGCTTAGAATTGCATGAAACGTCGAGATTTACTATTATCTCGAAAAATTGTTATTTAATTAAATTATTTAAAAAAATTATTATTTGGTAAAAAATTTACTTGTTAGAACTTGGTCCTTTTTTCGTCTGAAAAGTCGATTTTTGGCGAATTTTTTTTTTCGGGATAACATAAAATTTTGACATGCCATGCGATTTTAAGACATTTGGCATCAATTTTTTTCGAAAACCCTGATTTCCTTTACTCCTTCTTGGGTGATTTTTCGATTTTCGGAAAATTTTAATTTTGAGATCTGCGACACTAGTAATTGAAGTCCGATTGCGCTGATATTTTGCATAGGGTAGTTTTTTCGTGGGAATCAACAATTTTTATCAAGTTTTGAAAATTGGAGATGGCCATTTTCATTGGCACTCTACTGTCAATAGTTATTTTTCGTTAAAACCGTCTTTTCCGGTGTTGAAATAGAACATATAGTGACTCAAACTCGAAATCGTACCCCACCATGTATATCTTTTTTCACTACTTTTGGAATTCGAAAATGAGGTTTCGGAACATTCTATTAAGATAATGATATATACACACAGTTATTTTGCAGCACGACAGTGCTTGTCCGCATGTCGCGAAACCGGTCAAAACATATTTGGAAACGCTGAAATGGGAGGTCCCATCCCACCCGCCGTATTCTCCAGACATTGCTCCGTCCGATTACTACCTTTTTCGATCGATGCAACATGGTCTGATTGACCAGCACTTCTCCAATTTCAATGAAGTCAAAAATTAGATCGATTCGTGGTTAGCCGACAAACCGGCCGATTATTTACGCAAAGGGATTCGCGAATTGCCAGAAAGATGGTAAAAAGTTGTGACTAGCGATGGGCAATACTTTGAATAATAAAATTGCATGAAAATGAAAGAGTACGCATAGCATTTTGAACTTCTGGTACAATATGCGTTGAAGTGCTTTTAATTTACTCAAAATTTTAATCGATCGGCTAGAAAAAACGGCTGAATGTATCAATATGAAATGTTCAGAGGTGTCTTAGGAATATACTAGGCTAAGATTTTTTTTGCTAACATTAGAACTTACTGCAATATTTCCGAAATTATAGATGATTTTATAAAACCCTGTTTTTGGCACTATTTGAAAATTTGTACAAACCAATAAAATAAATTTGTTTTTATCAAAGCAACATAAACTTGAGTTTTCAAAATAACCTTTCGGTTTGTGGTGCGATCATTATTTATTGAATTATTCATCATCAAAGATGAAGAGGTAATTTTTCATTCAAACAAAAATATCTTTGTATGGAAAAGTCCTACATGAACTTTATGAGAACCAAATGAAAGCTGGTTGACACATCATTTCGTTTTCATCGTGAAGTGCATACGAGAATAAAGCCCTTTATTCTATTTTTATTAAACAGTTTTATTTAGCTTGCCCTGTAATCTGTTTGTATGTTTGTATGTTTGTATGTTTGTATGTTTGTATGTTTGTATGTTTGTATGTTTGTATGTTTGTATGTTTGTATGTTTGTATGTTTGTATGTTTGTATGTTTGTATGTTTGTATGTTTGTATGTTTGTATGTTTGTATGTTTGTATGTTTGTATGTTTGTATGTTTGTATGTTTGTTTTTTTTTTTTTTTTTTTTTTTTTGTGAAGAAGGTGGAGATCTTCATAGACACCCAGTCGTCATGTTGACTGGGTAGTGTGAGATTCTTTCTCACTAAAACCACCTCCTATGCGCTGTGCCTTTTTTTCCCCCCCGGAACCACCCATTGGTATTACTTCAGGGGGAGGCAGTGCTCACGCACTCATTTCATTGGGCCATTCTCTGGTCTTCTCTCCATTTGCGTTGAAGCTCTGACATTATCAGCGTAATCGCTTTTGTTACTGCATTCCACGTACTCTCGTCGCGGCACATTTTTTGGGTCACATTACTCTCGTTGATTTCGACATCAGATGCGAGCATTTCAGAACGTTCTTGGACGAATCGAGGACATTCGAACACTACGTGGAACGGAGTTTCCACTATGTGTGCACACTGGGGGCAGTGGGGCGAATTCGCATGTCCGAATCTGTGGAGATATTCCCGAAAGCAACCATGACCTGACAGGAACTGCGTCAGCTGGAAGTTCGTTTCTCCGTGATTTCTGGTAATCCACTTGGTTATGTCTGGAATCAGCCTGTGGGTCCATCTTCCTTTTGAGGTGTTGTTCCACTCTTGCTGCCACTTCCTCAACGAGTCACTTCTTGCTCGTTTTCGAGCATCTCTGGTATTCCGTCCAGTTGAAGCACGCTCTTTATAGCACGCATTGTCTTCCGCCAGAACAATATCGATGGGAATCATTCCCGCTATGACACATACAGCTTCCATGGATATGGTCCTATATGCACTCGCTACTCTCATCGCCATAGCTCTGTAGGTTCTGTTCAGCAGCGTTCTGTTTTGTTTATTGTTGATCGCTGCCACCCAGGCTGGACCAGCATATCTGAGTATCGATGTGGATACGCAAGCCAGAAGTCGCCTTTTACTGCTACTATTCCAGTCATTATTCGGCATGATTCTGGCTATCGCCGTTATGGCCTTTGCCGCCTTCTTGCAGGCGTAGCTGACATGACTCCTGAAGTTAAGTCGGTCGTCTATGATCACACCCAAGTACTTAAGTTCCCGTTTGGAGGTAATGGTGTGGTCCCCCACTGTGATTTCCGCTCTTTGTACAGCCCTGCAGTTGCTGACCAGTATAATTTCCGTCTTGTGATGCGCTATCTGCAGTTTTGCCTCGAGCATCCAGCTCTCTATCGTTCTTATCGCCTCGGTAGCCAGCATTTCCACCTCCTCCAGTGTCTCGCCCGTTACTGTTAGAGAGATGTCATCTGCGAACCCAATGATGTTGACGCCTTTTGGCAATTTTAGCTTTAACACTCCATCGTACATCCCGTTCCAAAGAGTTGGGCCCAGAATGGAGCCCTGGGGGACACCTGCAGTTATATTGAACACTTTTTCTGCCTTTCCTGCGTTGTAGAGCAGGATTCTGTTCTCAAAGTAACTCTTCAGGATCGCGCACAGGTAGTTCGGTACCAACATCCTGTGTAACGCCTTTGCAATGGCTTCCCAGCTGGCACTATTGAACGCGTTTTTTACGTCCACTGTTACTACGGCGCAGAACCGGTCGCCCCGTATTTTTTGTGTCAGAGCTTTCTCGGCTATTTCGATGACGCGCATAATAGCATCCACAGTCGATCTACCCTTCCGGAACCCGAACTGCGACGATGAGAGTCCATGTTCGCTCTCTGTACACTTCGTCAGCCTGTTTAGTATAATTCTCTCCAGCAGCTTACCAAGTGTATCTAGAAGACAAATAGGCCTGTATGATGACGGCTCTCCTGGTGTTTTCCCCGGCTTCGGCAGTAGTATGAGTTTCTGCCTCTTCCATATATCGGGGAAGACTCCTTCATTCAGACAATTTTGCAGAGTTTCTCTGAACATATTCGGGTACGCTTGTATGGCCGCTTTTAACGCCACATTGGGGATTCCGTCAGGGCCTGGGGATTTATTTCCCTTCAATCTTTTTGCTGCAGCTAATAGTTCTTCCGTGGTTACTATTTCGACTCCTTCTCGTTCTTGGCTGTATGGTGGACGTGGCCAACTCGTCGGTGCATGCTGCGGGAAGAGCCCATCAATAATGCTATTTATCCTTTCCGAACACTGTTCGGTGAGGGTCGACGGGCCTTTGATTTTTGCCATCACAACTCTATACGCGTTTCCCCAAGGGTTTGCATCAACGTCATGGCAGAGTTCTTTAAAACATCGTCTCTTGTTGAGCCTGATTTCACGTTTTAGTGAAGATTTCGCCACTCTAAGTGCTTCCCTGCGTTCTTCTCTGTCTGCGGGAGACCTAGCTCTTTGCATGCTCCGCCTAGCTCGAAGACAGCTAGCGCGTAGAGAGTTAATCTCTTCGCTCCACCAGTAAACTGATTGGCGTACGTTTTTTGGTTGTAGCATTCGTGGCATGGCAGTGTCACAGGCTCTTGTCACAGTATCGGTCAGTGCGCTTGCATTCATGTTGGGCGGAGTTTGTACACGAAGTGCTTCGATGAAGAGATCTTTGTCAAAATTCTTAATCTTCCACCTCCGTTCTCTGGGCCTTGGCCTTCGAGTTGATGATGACTTTCGACTGCCGAGATTATATCTAATGGCTTGGTGATCACTGTGAGTGTAGTCGTCGCACACCCTCCAATTCATATTCACCGCTAGCATCGGACTACAGAAAGTGACGTCGATGATCGATTCTCGACCATTCCTGTGGAAAGTGCTGGTTGTGCCTTCGTTGGCTAGTTTCACTTCTAGTTTCGCAAGAGCTTCTATTAAATCAAAACCTCTCGTATTGGTGAGTCTACTCCCCCACTCCACTGCCCAGGCGTTGAAGTCTCCGCCGATGACGAGGGGCTTTCGACCAATGAGCTCTTCTGTTAACTTGTCGAGCATCAGGTCAAATTGTTCTATCGTCCACCTCGGGGGTGCGTAGCAGCTGCACACAAAGACTCCATTGATTTTGGCAATCACGAACCCCTCATGTGCCCTGGATATCTTTTCTTGAATGGGGTATTTTCCCGTAGTCATTATAGCTGACAGTCCCGCCTTATCGGCCAGCCAGTTTCTGTCATCGGGGGGCACCCTGTACGGTTCGGCTATGATTGCTAGGTCGCACTTCGTTTCCACTACGGCTTGCCAAAGCAATTGTTGTGCCGTGTCACAGTGGTTAAGGTTGATTTGGATTACTTCCATTTTCTTCTGTCAACCAGTGCCTCTTTGAAGACCGGGCATCTTGGGCCTCCTGTAAAGTGGTCATTCCTTTCTTCAGCATTGCAGAGCATACATTTCGGTGGCCTGCTACAGTCTTTAGCTACATGTTCCGTTCCGCCGCATCTTAGGCAAAGCTTCGATCTATCGGGGCCATTGCACTTTGTCGCGAGATGACCGAAGCTCAAGCAGTTAAAGCACCTTACAATTCGTTGGACAACTTTAAGGGGGCATATTGTCCACCCTACTTTCACCTTGCCAACCTCCAGAATCTTAGTTGCTGCCCTCCTTGGCAGTCTTATCGTAGCCATTTGCGTACCTCCGAAAGCCTTCCTCAGGCGTATTGATAGGGAAGTGTCTGTCAGCTCGAACTGGCCATTCAAGGCTTCTCTCAGTTCGTCTACCGTCGTGATTTCATCCAGATTTCTACATTCGATCACGGTTTCTTGTGATAGTGCTCTAACTTTTGCCGTTTCCCCTAGCGATTTCTCTACCAGATCTTTATAGGCTGAGCTCTTAATCGTCGGATCTCCTCAAACTCGAACTTGAACAACATATCACCGTTCTGGGTGCGCCTCACTTTAGCCACATTCTCACCCAGATTTTTCAAGGTAGGATCGCCTTTCACTTTCTTCAGGATATCAGCGTAGGTTGTAGCGCCTGCTGCTGAAACAATCAGAGCATCTGGTTTCTGCCTCTCTTTTCGGGGTTTCGGCTTCTCTTTCGCTTTCTCTCCTTTTGTTTTTTTCTCAACTTTCTGCCACTCGTTAGGATTTTGGTTGTTGTCACTATTTTCTCTACTAGTACCTTCGCAGGCATCTTTCTGTTTCTTTACTTGTCTTTTTTCTTCTGGGGTTTGCCTTCTTCGTTTTGTGGTTAATGGGGTAGAATCTCTCATTGGGGTCGAAACCGCTTCCTTCGGTCTACTCTGCGCAGCCTCGTTCAGTGCGTTCTCCGCCTTCTCTGCTCTAGCTCTCCAGGATTGCTGCTCACGATCAGCTGCTGCAAGCGCTGATTTGATTTTTATCGTGAGGTTTCTTATCACGGCGTGTACATTACTGCGAGTCTTGATATATTCGTAAAGTTCCTCGCATGCTCTCTTGGCTTCACTCAGCTTCGATTTTTCATGGTGTAGTTGAACGTCGATGGATTTCGGTTTTTGTGCTGGAGATTGGGTCAATATTGGTGATCTCATCACTTGACCCCTTCTGGCAAAGATGCCTACCTCTTCAATTTCGTTCTCGAATTCTGTGGAATTTGTTTGTAAATTCATATTTTGTTGGGTCCCCACTTCGGGCCGCTATCTCCGCTCGTTGTACATAGTCGCTTTTTTGTGATCCCATGGTTATCTATGCAAGCAGTGAGGCCATGCAAAGGGTTGACACGGTCCTTCATGGGGACCGTGTTCAGAGCCAGATCAGCGCAAGTCAGGAATGTGACATCTGATGCCTAGTACCTAGTGCCTGAGCCTAGACGAGCATCGAACGTACCCGAAGGCCTGCCAAGGATTTTATCGGGACGGGGGCAATCGCGCCATTGACCCACACGCCATTTCAGGAAGGTTTCACCCTTCCTTACTGAGGGAGCAGGATGGCACGAATGTCAGCCTTTAGCGTCAAATCTCACTCGTTTCCATATCATGTCCGTTTTCCATATAATAACCAGTTTGTTGTAATCAGGATCTTACTGGCGTCGATCCTGATGTGCTTAGCACTCCTTCCATTGCTCCTGCTCACGGTATTTCCCCCGTGCAATCTCCATAGGCTTTACCGCGCCCTTACTCGCGTTGTCACCCGATTAGCCGCCTCTTACGACAGGGATAGGGACCAAGACCCGAAGTGCTATTCTAGGCCGGCAACTCCACGGCGTTTGTATGTTTGTATGTTTGTATGTTTGTATGTTTGTATGTTTGTATGTTTGTATGTTTGTATGTTTGTATGTTTGTATGTTTGTATGTTTGTATGTTTGTATGTTTGTATGTTTGTATGTTTGTATGTTTGTATGTTTGTATGTTTGTATGTTTGTATGTTTGTATGTTTGTATGTTTGTATGTTTGTATGTTTGTATGTTTGTATGTTTGTATGTTTGTATGTTTGTATGTTTGTATGTTTGTATGTTTGTATGTTTGTATGTTTGTATGTTTGTATGTTTGTATGTTTGTATGTTTGTATGTTTGTATGTTTGTATGTTTGTATGTTTGTATGTTTGTATGTTTGTATGTTTGTATGTTTGTATGTTTGTATGTTTGTATGTTTGTATGTTTGTATGTTTGTATGTTTGTATGTTTGTATGTTTGTATGTTTGTATGTTTGTATGTTTGTATGTTTGTATGTTTGTATGTTTGTATGTTTGTATGTTTGTATGTTTGTATGTTTGTATGTTTGTATGTTTGTATGTTTGTATGTTTGTATGTTTGTATGTTTGTATGTTTGTATGTTTGTATGTTTGTATGTTTGTATGTTTGTATGTTTGTATGTTTGTATGTTTGTTTTTTTGTTTTTTATAGAGGTGAGGAACGCTCTTCCAGCCTTATCTGGGAAGGGATAACCCAGACGTCGAGTGGGGATCGCACCCACAAAAACCAAGCCCTCTACTCGTAGCCTCATTCCCCCCGGGACCACATCTAGGCGACTACTTCAGGGGGCGGCTGTGCCCATGCACTTCACGAGTTTTCAACGCTAACTAGCGTTGATCCTTCCCTTTTTCTCTATACATCTCATTTATGTTTCCGTTGTACTCCGCCACGCACATCCGCAGCACAGGCTTCCTTTTACCCGTCGAGACGTGTACCGATTAGGAATTGCCCTCCAACATGACGCGCAACCCGTCACAGTCACCCTCGCAGGATTTCTCTTCCCAACGGAGCGCCGATTAGGCAGTGCCCTCCAACATAACGCGCACTCCGTCACAGCAACTCTCGTGGGGGTACCCACCGATTTGATGATGCTCTCCTAGGCTCTCGCTCCGCCGAAACGACCCTCGCAATGTTCCTCTCTCAATCCACCAACAGGCATTGCCAGCATTTTCTTGACCCTGCTCTCCAGATACCGCTTACCCGTCGAGACGTGTACCGATTAGGAATTGCCCTCCAGCTTGACGCGCAACCCGTCACAGTCACCCTCGCGGGGTTTCTCACCTGTCGAGACGTGATCCGATTAGGAAGCACCCTCCAACTTGACGCGCGCCCCGTCACAGCCACCCTCGCAGGATTTCTCTTCCCAACGGAGCGCCGATTAGGCAGTGCCCTCCAACATAACGCGCACTCCGTCACAACGACTCTCGTGGGGTACTACACTTTGCAACAGCCCTCGCATTAGTTCCTCTTCTATGGTCAGGGGTTATTACTACGCTGGTCGGCCCTCCACTTCCGCTGTAGCTCGGACATGATGTGTATGATTACACTGTTCACAGCGTTCCAGGTGCCCTCGTCGCGACACATTTTCTCTACTATGTTCCCGGCATGAAGGGCAGGCAACCCCTCGCGTCTTGCGGTGAACCTGGGACACTCGAATACCACGTGTTCTGGTGTTTCCTCCACATCTTCACACTCCGGACAGAGTGGCGACGTTGCGTGCCCGAACCGGTGCAAATATTGCCTGAAGCAGCCATGTCCAGACAGGAACTGTGTCAGATGAAAATTCACCTCCCCATGCTTCCTGTTCAGCCAGGTCGATAGTACCGGTATGAGCCCATACGTCCACCTGCCTTTCTCCGCCGTGTCCCATTCCTGCTGCCACTTCAAGAGTGATTCTACTCTCGCTGTTTTCCGGATACCCCTGATTTCCTTTCGTCTGTAGCACTCTCTGTCTTCCGCCAGAGTGATGCCAATAGGGATCATGCCGGCGATAACGCAGACTGCCTCCAACGAGATCGTCCTATACGCGCTCGCAACTCGCATCGCCATGAGCCGAATCGTACGGTCCAGTTTTCTACGATTCCGGTGGGTTTCGAGAGCCGCAGACCAGGCTGGTGCTCCGTACCGCAGTATGGACGAGGATACAGCAGCCAGGAGACGCCTTTTGCTACTGCAAGGTCCTGCGTTATTCGGCATTATTCTCGCTATCGCGCTAATGGACTTCTCTGCTTTCTCGCAGACGTAGTCGACGTGGTTGTTGAAATTCAGCCGATCGTCGATCATAACTCCCAAATATTTCAACCTACGCTTAGAAGGTATCACGTGTTCCCCGACTGTAATTTCCGCTCGCTGCACGGCTTTGCAGTTACTCACCAACAATACTTCCGTTTTATTATGAGCAATCTGCAGTTTCGCTGCTTGCATCCAGTTCTCTACTGAGACGATGGACTCGATTGCAAGCATCTTCACCTCTTCGAGTGTCTCGCCTGCCACTGTAAGAGCGATATCATCCGCGAAGCCCACGATCTCCACGCCTTTGGGAAGCTTCAGATTCAGTACACCGTTATACATTACGTTCCAGAGCGTTGGGCCCAGGATAGAGCCTTGTGGTACGCCGGCCGTTATATTCAACGTTGTCCGCCCCATGCTCGTCTCGTAGACTAGGACGCGGTTCTGAAAGTAGCTTCCTAGAATTCTGCACAGGTACCCAGGAACCTTCATACGGTGTAGGGACTCGGCAATGGCTTCCCAGCTAGCGCTGTTGAAAGCATTCCTCACGTCGATCGTTACTATAGCACAATGTCGGTCGCCCCTCCGCTTTTGCTGTGATGCGTTCTCTGCTTTTTCAACCACTGTCCGGATAGCATCAACGGTGGACCTGCCTTTCCGGAATCCAAACTGCATCTTTGACAGACCATGGTCACTCTCCGTACATTTCGTCAGTCTGTTGAGGATAATCCTTTCCAAGAGTTTCCCGAGCGTATCCAGCAGGCATATAGGCCTATAGGATGTTGGTACCCCCGGGGGCTTTCCTGGTTTTGGCAGCAACACTAACTTTTGGATCTTCCATTTCTTAGGAAAGTGACCATCATCCAGGCATTTCTGTAGCACTATCCTGAAGATGTCCGGGAACGCCTGAATCGCCGTTTTCAAGGCCGCGTTGGGGATTCCGTCGGGGCCGGGCGCTTTCTTTACCTGCAGTCTCTTCGCCACTGCTACCAGTTCTTCATTGGAAACTTGAGAACGTTCGGTAGCTATTTCGGCGTACGGTGTCGGTGGCCATATCGTAGGATCATGCATCGGAAATAAACCCTCCACAATGACCTTCAGCTTCTCGGGACACGATTCGACGGGCGTCACAGGTCCTCTGATCTTCGCCATCACGACTCGATACGCGTTGCCCCATGGGTTGGCATCTGCCTCTCGGCACAGCTCCTTAAAACAGTTCGCTTTGCTCATTGTAATTTCCCGTTTCAAGGCGGCTCTAGCTGCTCGGTACACCGTATTACGTTCCTCTCTATCAGCACTGTTTCGTGCTCTCTGAGCGCGTCTTCTGGCTCGAAGACAGCTAGCGCGAAGGTTGCGGAGAGAGTCGTTCCACCAGTAAGCTGGGCGTCTTCCATTTTTTGGTGCAACTTTCCTCGGCATGGTAGTGTCGCATGCTCTCACCAGTAGATCTGTCAACTTTTCTGCGTTCCAATCTGAAACTCCGCTATCTAGACGAAGTGCTTCGACGAAAAGGTCCTTGACGAAAGCATTCGTCTTCCACTTCCGCTCACAGCTTGTTGTCCCCCGAACTCGCACGTGGTTTCGTTGACCGATTCTGTACCGGATCGCCTGGTGATCACTGTGCGTATACGACTCGCACACTTTCCACTCCGTACTCGCCAACAGCGACGGACTGCAAAAAGTAACGTCGATGATGGATTCGCGCCCATCTTTCCGGAAAGTGCTGGTGGTACCTTCGTTCAGTAACGTTACATCCAGCTTTGCTAGAGCTTCCAGTAGACTGTACCCTCTGATGTTGGTGCATCTACTTCCCCACTCCACCGCCCAGGCGTTGAAGTCGCCTCCAATGACGATCGGTGTTCTACCGATTAGTTCCTCGGTCATTGCGTCTAGCATCTGGTGGAATTGCTCAGTTGTCCATCTCGGGGGTGCGTAGCAACTACACATGAAGATTCCATTAATTTTGGCGATTACGAAACCTTCATGTGAAACTCCAACCACTTCCTGGATAGGATATCTGCCCATCACCTGTATTGCAGCAATCCCTAAGCTATCCGTCGCCCAGCTGCCATTATCACGGGGTACTCGGTACGGCTCCGCTATGATTGCAACGTCGCATTTTGTCTCTGTTGTCGACTGCCACAACAGTTGCTGAGCTGTGTTGCAATGGTTCAGATTGATCTGAATTATCTCCGACTGCGATTCTGCTAACGCCTTCTTATACGAGGGACACTTGAAGCTTCCTGTCGCATGGTTGTACATAGTCGCTATCAGTGATCCCATGGTTATCTATGCAAGCAGTGAGGCCATGCAGGGGTTGACACGGTCCTTCATGGGGACCGTGTTCAGAGCCAGATCAGCGCAAGTCAGGAATGTGACATCTGACGCCTAGTACCTAGTGCCTGAGCCTAGACGAGCATCGAACGTACCCGAAGACTTGCCAAGTTATTACCGGGACGGGGGCAATCGCACTATTAGCCCACACGCCGTTTCAGGAAGGTGTCACTCTTCCTTACTCAGGGAACAGGATAGTACGACTGTCAGCCTTCAGCGTCGTGTTGAAATCGTTTCCGTAACGTGTCCATTTTCCATGTCGTAACCAGTATGTCGTAATCAGGATCTTACTGGCGTCGATCCTGATGTGCTTGGCACTCCTTGCGTTGCTCCTGTACACGGTATTTCCCCCGTGCAATCTCCAATAGGCTTTACCGCGCCCTTACTCGCGTTGTCACCCGATAAGTCGCCTCATACGACAGGGACAGGGACCAAGACCCGCTATTCTAGTGCTATTCAAGGCCGGCAACTCCACGGCCATGTTTGTATGTTTGTATGTTTGTATGTTTGTATGTTTGTATGTTTGTATGTTTGTATGTTTGTATGTTTGTATGTTTGTATGTTTGTATGTTTGTATGTTTGTATGTTTGTATGTTTGTATGTTTGTATGTTTGTATGTTTGTATGTTTGTATGTTTGTATGTTTGTATGTTTGTATGTTTGTATGTTTGTATGTTTGTATGTTTGTATGTTTGTATGTTTGTATGTTTGTATGTTTGTATGTTTGTATGTTTGTATGTTTGTATGTTTGTATGTTTGTATGTTTGTATGTTTGTATGTTTGTATGTTTGTATGTTTGTATGTTTGTATGTTTGTATGTTTGTATGTTTGTATGTTTGTATGTTTGTATGTTTGTATGTTTGTATGTTTGTATGTTTGTATGTTTGTATGTTTGTATGTTTGTATGTTTGTATGTTTGTATGTTTGTATGTTTGTATGTTTGTATGTTTGTAACATGTTTGTCTGTAGCGCTGACCCACATTAATAGAAATTGTACCCCCTTTCTGTTGAGCGATTGATCTGAAATTTGGAACACACCTTTATCTCTGTAGTCATTATAAAACTGCGTATTTCATGATCTTGAAAATCCATGATGACGGCCGCTACAAAATGGCGGATCACATATTTTCTCAAAACCTCATCGATATGGGTTTTCCAAAACCCCATCAATATGGGTATCAAATAAAAGGGCTAGAGAAGTGTTATTTATGAAAAGTTATTTATGAAAATGTAAATCTAAAATGGTCGCCACCACAAAATGGCGGTATATATATTTTTTTTTTCAAAACTCTATCAATATCGGTATCAAATGAAAGGGCTTCACTAGTAGAACACAGTTATTTATGAAAAATATAAATCCAAGATGGCTGCCACTACAAAATGGTGAACTACATATTATGTCAAACCCCCGTGAAATGAAGGGGCTTCAACAGTAGAACACAGTTATTTATGGAAAAATACAAATCCAAGATGGTTGCCACTACAATATGGCGGACTACATATTTTCTAACTAATTAATATGGCTATCAAATGAAAGTACCTGACTGGTAGAGTACGGTTATTTATGAAGATGCAAATCCAAGATGGCTGCCACTACCAAATGGCGAACTACATATTATGTCGAAACCCGATTAATATGGGTATCAAATGAAAGGGCTTAACTAATAGAATACGGTTATTTATGAAAAATCCAAATCCAAGATGGCCACAATCAAAAAATAGCAAATTATTTTATTATGTGGTTTTATTTAGCTTGAACTGTTTGTATGTATGCTTGTATCTCTGTAGGGTTGTCCCACATTAGAAGAAATTTGACCAATAGGAACTGACCGAATTTATAAAATACCTTTATTTCTGCTGTCATTTTAAAACTGCTTTTCTTGAAAAATCCAATTTGGCCGCCGCTACAAAATAGCTGATTCCGTAACTTCTCAAAAAAAAAAGGTTGATTGAGATATGTGTATCAAATAAACGAACTTGACTTGGAGAACACACTATGTATTTCTGTAATCCACTCAATATGGGTATCAAATGAAATTATTTGACTGATAGAATGAAATCGTGGGACACGTTGGATTTCCATTATCCACAATTAACGACTTCATCATATGTCCCACGATTTTATTTTAGTCTTATCAATGCCCTAGAATAATGAAGGAGAGGTGTGATAACTGCTGACTGCTACTTGCCTAATTATTTTCTAGCTTTTAGTACATTATTATGTTTAATCACGATTAAACCGTTTAACTTAAAAAGTTTTTTTACTTATTTTATTTCATTCTTTTTCGCGAACCCGTGGATATATGCTAACACCACCATTCCCGCTCGTATTGTGTGATTTCATGCCATTTGCGGTCGTTTAGATCCGTGAAATTCGACTTCCGCTGGTAAGATACTTGTACCCAATACCCATATTGTATGGGTTGTCCATATTTTTTGTCATTTAATACTATAACCAGTAAACCAAATGTCGAAACAAGATTATATACGATGTGCTGAAATCTACATTCATCTATTCAACAGTCCGAAACAGCAAAAAAAAAAGGTGTTGTCACTTCACAAAAGTATTTGACTGATAACAAGCTAATCTTATATATAAAATTCTCGTGTCACGATGTTCGTGGTTGAACTCCTCCGAAACAGCTCGAACGATTTTAAAGAAATTATGCACAAAAAATGTGGTAGGCATGAGATTAAGACGTTAACTATATATATGATACCGCTAGGGTACCAATTACCATATGTTTGATACCGATTTGGGTGGCCCTATGCAAAAAAAAAAAATCTAAATAATTTTGATTTTTATTTTTTCTCAAATTTGGCATAAAACTATATATAACCTCAAAGGTTCACCTCCATCTCCTATTTTTAATCGCTATTTTATTATTTTGGTATCAATAATATTCAAATAATCGACCCGTAGGTTGTTTTTCAAAGAGAGCGAATTTATTTACGTTGTTAAATGACATATGACTCGTTCACTTCATTGAACATTCATCCTCACATGCGCCAATAACCTTAATTCGGCTAAAGCCATGCGTATTGCCAGCGAGCTGGAAGACTTTTTGAATAAACTTAATGAATTATTGAAATTCTTCATATCATACATGCTCGCTTTGCAAGGTGACGATCACGTATTTTTCATCACGCGAGAAAATGTGATTCGAAGAAGAAACAACAATCTGGAGTTCATCGTTGACACCCACCGTTCAAACGACACTCTCCATCTACTTCTTCAATGGTAATAATGTTTCTAATGTTCCTAACGTTTACCATTGTAGGTTACCAACGTAGAATGACTTGCGAACGATATAGAGGTAGAGAGCGAATGACTGCGATTCTAAACAATCAGAAGCGGTGTGAAGAAAAATACACTCACTTGTCAGACGCTATCATGAGCAACGCCGACGCAGCCTTTGATATTGTCAGGTCTAAACACATGCATTGTCATGATATTACAAAACGTGTTTACAAACAAATAAAATGAATGAAATGTAGAACGAGCTTCATTACAACGTTACATGTATTCGGTTCCTTGCTGAATGTATTCGGCTGGATGGCAAAAGTACAAAAAATTAGGATTACCTTATATACACATTTTTAATTTGGATAATCGATGAAATACACCCTGAGGAAATCGATAGTGTAATTTTCTCAAAAATTCCAGTCATTGAGCTTCGTGTTCCATTTCTGTGAAGCGTAAATTGTTATAAATTTTCGAGAGAAATAAACACGCTTCTAAAACAAAAAATAAATGAAATATGGCTCTTTTGTGTGTTCTGTGTGGCAGAATAATACATTCGCTCCAGGTATCTTGAACAAGAATAGTCTCTGATAATTATTTCATATTTTGAATGATATTTTGATTGAAATGCAAGTAGATCAATAGATAATTGTTAAGTTATGGTCAGGACTATGCCTGCTAAGTATTGAAACAACATCGAATAAAAATTTTCATTTAAATTTCAACAACTTAAAATTGCTTTTATTGTTCGACATTGTTACCGCAAACATGGTTCATGACCGTGCGGTAATCTAAAACCTTTATAGCCTTGCATGGCAGATGGAAAATGTACATCCATTTTCTCAAAGAATTCACCAACGCAACACGACCGCAACCTTAGGTGGATGTCCAATATATAAACGACTAAAAACTGACAATGACAGACAATCATTCATAAAAATTAACAAGCAGACATTGACATGGAAAATCGTTCGGCAGTGCCATATTCGCCTCAGCCGAGCAAAACATTCAGTGCTCATATTAATGTTGAGTTCTGTGGTTCGATAAAGAGCAACAAATACATTTAAAACAACGAAATTTATATTGATATTCTTCATTCAATTTGTCTACTTTACGACAAAAATATATTCCTATTTACACTTCAGATTTGTTAAAGAAATACATCGAGGCTGGAATAATGGGTGTGTCACATCAAATTGCATCACGGAAAAAACGCTGTAGAAATTCGCCCAGTAGACCGATCCTTTTGAAAATTTTAGACAGTAAAATAAAAACTATTAAACAACTTTTGGCATTTTCTTTTTATTCATACTTCGAGCCCAAGCCCGTATGCTCGCACCTTCCTCTTTACCCCGTCCATAAGGTTCTGTACAACGTCAGGTTGTAGTTTTTTTTGACGTAGGACTACGTCTAACCGGAAGATATAGGGGTGAAATGGAAATCTAGGCACTGAACAAGTAGGAAAAAATGCAAGATTTGGAACGCTTATAACTCGAGCATTTCTCAATAGATCGCAAAGGTTTTTGCATCAATTGATAGGAAATATATCTACGCATCTATCATAATGAATAACATTTCATTTTTCTTGAGATATATAATTGAATAATTGTCAAATATCAAGCATTGTCAAAATGCACTATGTGCCCATTTTTGATTGGTCCATTTTGTGCTCCTCAAATCGTACCGACCAAAACGGGCAACCAGAGCAGCAGCGAAATAGAATGAAGCACGATTGGAAAGGAAAAAGAAAAAATGAACGAAACATTGGTCGCAGTCTCACACATGCGTAATTCTCGAGCCAGCCAGTCAGCTTAAAAATCCCCACTCCGCTGCCGTAACGATCATTCTTTGTGTGGACACCGACTGGACAACATCGTTGCTGGACGAGCTGGACGGCGAGGGATCGAGTGCCTTTCTCAAGGCAAGAGAGCGGAGGTGGTAGCGCTGGAGTAGAGTAGAGTAGAGTTTTCAAAGGGCCTTTCTCAAGGCTAGAGACGAATGAGCTGCAAAAGTTTAAAGTCTCTATAATACAATACCAAATACCTTCCTTCCTTCCGTAACGATCATTCTCATTCAAACCGTACACCACATCGGTTCGCATCACAACACATCAACAAACCAACCCAAGCAGCCATGTCTGGACATGGTAAAGGAGGAAAAGTGAAGGGAAAGGCAAAATCCCGCTCGAACCGTGTTGATCTGGAGTTCCCCGCTAGGCCGCTAGCCGAACGCGTTAGTACCAGTGCACCAGTCCACCTAGCCGGCGTTATATAGTTTCGGCCGCCGAAGTGATCGAGTTAGCTGGCAAAGCTGCTCGCGACGATAAGAAAACCCGCATTCGGAACAGAACACATTCGGTTCGGTGGACATCAAGACAACAGGCAGTTGCAGCGAGTGGCGAGTGGCAAACGCAATCGCAAAACGGCATCAGGTAGCAGAAGAAAAAAGTTTGTTCTTTATACAAACTGCTTTGGTGGCAAATCCAGAACAAGGCGGCATCGAGGGCGTTCGAAATGGTTTTCTTCAAAACCACGAGTACTAAGTTTTCTAAATTGGAACCATTCCATAAAACAAGGCGCTTTTCAGGGCCATTAAACCTTCCAAAAAAGAGTTTAGGAAATACAGTTCAATGCTTTCTAAAACATTATCCAAAATAATAATAAAACACAAATTGATTTTTTCTTAATTTGTTTGCCAGGATATGATGAGTATGTGAATTTGGCAGTTGTTCTGAGCTTATTGATTTTCACCAATTCTTAAATTGCGCTAGAGTATAAAACACGCGGACCCCAAAAAAATATCTTATTTTCTTTCAAACCGTAAACCCGTGTGGTTGTACGGCATCGGCGTCGTGGACGTAACAAAGGAGGACAAGTTAAGGGAAAGGCAAAGTCTCACTCGAACCGTGCAGGTCTCCAGTTCCCTGTTGGTTGCATTCACTGATTGCTCCGCAAGGGTAACTAGGCCGAACGGATTGGTGCCGGACCACCAGTATACCTAACAGCGATTATAGAGTTTTGGCCGTCGGAGTGCTCGAGTTGGCTTGCAAAGCTGCTCACGACAATCAGAAAACACGCATCAAGAACAGAGCAGCTTCGGTTCGGCAAGGCAACAATTAGTTTCAGTGAGTGGCAAAGTCGCATTAAATGTAATTTACTGAACAATATGTCACAAGCTGGATGGGAAGCAATTTTCCAACTGTGAAAGCTGTGGCGAGTGGCAAACGCAATAGCTAAACAGGGAGGTTTAACCGAACAAGATGGGAATATCGAGTGATAACAAAAACACAACACCAAAGGTTCGTTTCAGAACCATCAACATATTCATAAAGAGTAAACAGTAAACTAATCCATTTTTCAGGTAAAATAAAAAAAATAAAACAATATACTTAAAATATATATTTAACAAAAGCTGTCCCCTTTGTATAATCCTACGTCACTCCGGTTATGTCCCCGACATTACCCACCCGTCTTTTTAACAGAAATCCATTTTCTCTTGAAGTCCGCCTCCGATTTGACAACTTTTGGGTTCTTCCGGAGGGCCTGCTTCATAATCGCCCAATATTTCTCTATTGGGCGAAGCTCCGGCGCGTTGGGCGGGTTCATTTCCTTTGGCACAAAGGTGACCCCGTTGGCTTCGTACCACTCCAACACGTCCCTTTGAATAGTGGCACGAAGCGAGATCCGGCCAGAAGATGGTCGGGCCCTCGTGCTGCTTCAATAGTGGTAGTAAGCGCGTCTGTAGGCACTCCTTAAGGTAAACCTGCCCGTTTACCGTGCCGGTCATCACGAAGGGGGCGCTCCGCTTTCCGCAAGAGCAGATCGCTTGCCACACCATGTACTTTTTGGCAAACTTGGATAGTTTCTGCTTGCGAATCTCCTCCGGAACGCTGAATTTGTCCTCTGCGGAGAAGAACAACAGGTCCGGCAGCTGACGAAAGTCCGCTTTGACGTAGGTTTCGTCGTCCATTACCAGGCAATGCGGCTTCGTCAGCATTTCGGTGTATAGCTTCCGGGCTCGCGTCCCCACCATGTTTTGCCTTTCGTCGCGGTTAGGAGCCTTCTGAACCTTGTATGTACGCAGGCCCTCCCGCTGTTTGGTCCGCTGGACGAATGAACTTGACAAATTCAGCTTATTGGCGACATCCCGGACCGAACTTCTCGGATCACGTCTAAACTGCTTAACTACGTCGCTTACTACTGCGCTTGTGATCTTTTTCACTGACGGAGCATCCATTTTTGCCGTTCTTCACCTTCCGGTCGATGGTTAGGTTCTCGAAGTATCGTTTTAGTACTCTGCTGACCGTGGATTGGACGACTCCCAGCATCTTACCGATGTCCCGATGTGACAACTCCGGATTCTCGAAATGAGTGCGCAGGATTAATTCACGACGCTCTTTTTCGTTCGACGACATTTTTCCAAATTTACGAAAAATTGACAGTGAAGCATGGCCAACGTGATCTATACACTCTTATCTGATTATAAGCGAAAGCTGAAGATATAATTCCTAAAAATTAAATTTCTACAGCGTTTTTTCCGTGATGCAATTTGATGTGACACACCCTTTACAAAGAATGGTTTGTGTTTTTTTTTTCAATGTTTGTCGGTGGTCATCGACTTGGCGCTCTATTCCTCGGTATGTCAAAAACAAGAGTAACGAACGTTTCACGTATATGTAGATCGTTAAAACGTTCAAACACACTTACAATACATTACTTATTTTTTATTTAACAACCAACATTTCAATAGAAATAATTTTTATAGCAAAAAAACGTTTGCCGGGTCAGCTAGTCTAATTATAAAATATACTCCAACTCCAACTCCAATATTTTCTCAATTTTACCATAACTTCGTTTAATTTTGTGTGAAAACTCAAATAAAAGTAAATGTAGTGAGTCAAAATGTTGTCACGTCACGCTGGAATGGATTGTAAACTTTTTGTGACATGACAATAACTTCTTGAGATAGTTGATACTCCTCTATTTGTGGACCGATCTTAACCAAATTTTGTGGATATCTGACCCTCATTGTCTGCTTTGTTTGAACCTAGGTTCATCTGATAAAACAAAAAAAAAAGTTCCATTTTTGTTACGTGACAACGCTTCAAAATACCTGTTTTTCAAATGGTTACTTCTCATAAATTACAAAATGAAACCTAGGTCTAACCACGGCTCTTGAAACAAGTTGTTAATTATCCTTTCAATTGTATATAGACATTGAAGATTGGTTAAGCAAGTGCAGAGATACCTCAAGAAACATATAAAATACTGAAAACCTAAAATATTTTAACCCTTTCCCGTATAACATCGAGTCTCACTCGTGGGTACTTGAATAACATAGGGCGCTAGAACGCTCAGCAGGCTAGTGAAATTATTTGATGTGTGACGTATTAAATAAAACGGGAAATGGTTAAATATAATTATGTAGTTTTTCAAACTCGCTCCTCTCAAAGGTTAGTGCGTAAAAATCGAATTCGTTTCAAATAATTTATTATATAACTGGTTCATCCTACACCCTGTGAATATTGTAGATATTCGTTCTCTGTTTCTCGCAACACATGAACGTGTTTATTCTTACTGTAGCGAAATATACAAAATTGGCCCGGCTTACTCATTGACCATTAAAAACCCCCGCAGACTGCAGATGTTTTGATTGTTAGATCGACTTCTTAATCAGTACGGAAAGGTATGCATATGCGCAGTATCGGCCGATAGGAACGGGCTTCTCGATGGCCTTCAAACTAAGGCAAACAGACTGCTCAGTTGGCTCGGTGAACGCACTACCTGCCCAGCCCGACCAAACTATCGGTCAGTAAAAAGTCTGCAGTCTGCGGGGGGTTTTAACAGTTTAAATCACAGAAACTTGTTTAATGAATTCAAATTTCTTCTTCACTTACGTTCACTTGTTCAGATCAATCGTAGAGATCAACCACAAAATGAGCAGACTACCCAAATTTTAATTCAAGCTCAAGTTCAATGACCAACCATTTCTGAGTTCTCAGAATGAGGTCTGAAATGAATTCTGTGCAAATAAAAAAGATTACGCTAAAACCGCATCGTCAGCACCCGATTATCCCTGAAAATTCAACTGGACATCTCCTGTAGCGAAGAACTTTCCCAGAGACCAGTCAGCCACCGATTCCACTATTTTTTAGGTCATCCATCGGGGTCACAGATCAATCCCATAGGTCCCCGTTATCTAGGCAGTAAACGCTCGATCGTTTTTGTCGGGCCACCCCTTTCGCGTACCTCGTTAGATTAATTAATTAAGCATGATTTATCTCCACACTCACCAATTTAATATCAATTAGAGCCCCGATCGCATGCGCGATTCACCATCTTTACGGCAGCTCCCCTCCGGCTGCCAGAAGTGAAGTGTCAGAAGATGAAATATGGCAAAGAGTCAGACTTCATTCATGTTTTCAACTCTCCATACATCATGGACCTTGTTGCGGGCGGCCAGCTATCTGTTTTGCTGATGTTGATGCTTTTTTTTACTTACTTTCGTGGTGGTAAAGGCGCCTCTGAGAAACAGATGGACCATACAGTTTTAATCCGGAACACAGAGAGAATTATCGCTAGTGATTACAGAGTTATTCTAGGTGGCTTATGCGAGGGAATATGAAGGTACATCACATCCATCAAGCGGCAATAAAACAACACACGAACCGTACTCTGTTAATCCAATCAATTGATTTAAATCTTCGTTCATTACATGATCAAGGGATTTATGCACACCTACGATATGGTGTTTTCTCACACGAGCCCCAGGCCTGGACGCGAATGATATAGTTTGATTAATGAGCTTATAATTGCTTCTTTCGCTGGGTTTTTGCAAGATGAATTAATTACAACCACAAACAACTGCAGCGCGTTGGTAGGCACCACATGCAATCTACTTCGAGATCCTCCTTACACACCGCCTGTGGAAGCCATGCTGGACGGGAATATACGCAGGTCAATGTTCATTCATTATTTCTAATTAAAACTGCCAACTGCATGATAGGAATGAATAACGCAAAATATTCGCCTGGCGCGTACGGCATAAATCCTTTAAGACATGAAGTGATGAGGCTAGTGCCGTACGGCTTCCGACCTGGCCCAGCCGAGCTTCCTTTCCTTTGCTCGCTCATTCCGGGGGAGCACTTATGAAGGTGTCAACTGCGCAATCGTTGTCTCAACGGGAAATGAAATATATTTACACGTCAAATTGGACGGAGTGGCAGTTAGAACCTAGGAGACGCACTTGCTCAGTTGGTGACATGCTGCGATTCTAGATATGGTGCGTGGAAAATCGGAATGTTCTTAATGCTGCACGAAATGGTCCACGTTATTACGGGATGAAATTACAATGCTATGATTTGACTCAATAATAATGTCTTCATTCGGAGGAACGTCCAAATGATTGTATAGAATTTATTTGAAATATGATAGCGAACTTCATTTTTTCACTGATTGATAAAGTGTCTCTGATCAGCGCAAGGGCAATTAATACTGTGAAAAATTATAAGAACTGAGGTCTCGATAAAAAAAATGTCAGTGAATAATTATATCCTGTATAGTAGTTATTCATTAAGCCTATTCCTGTTCACTTTGCGGAAGACACAGCATGGTTCCGGCGAAGAAATCTGACTCTTTAAGTCCGGGACGCTGCGATTGTAGCGATTGTGAAGAGGGGCATCCACACTGTAGCAACTTTGGACGTTCGTATTCCGATGAATTTGACGTAGGACTAGGTTTTTTCGATTTCTATATAGAGGGTCACTCTACGAAACTGAAAATGAGCAATGTAACAAAAAATCAAGTGATTCCAAATGCATATTACACATAATTGGTATTCCGATATAGGTTATTCTATATACCATGGATGGCCAAAGCGTAGTCCGCGGTCTACAATCGTGCAATTATGTCAATATCCCTTTACCCTTTGCCGTGATTAAGCCAAAAGTCCACGACGCAGAACGGCGAGAATTTTTGATTTTGAATTTTTTTATGTTGGCTAAATTTATGAGCCGGCTGCTACTCTGGGGGTGCGTTATTATTTTACTGACCAGAATGGCAACTCCCGGTGTGGTGACCTAAGTTATGGTGGAGGGTTTAGCAACTGGTCCCCACCAGCCGTTCCTTCAATACTTGTTGTGGAGCTTCCGATATTCACTGCAAGGGTTCCTCAATGCCGGTAGTATAATCCTACAGTGAAATCACCCGATACAGAGAGAAAATATTAAGTGTGGCTTACCTATTCGACCGTTGTCTGCTGAAGGAGGAAATGATGTGACATGTGTGCTACTACTGCTGCTATGATATGACACCAACATTACTGTTATACTGTCAGCTGCGAGGGGTAGGGCATTGTGCATTTAATCTCTCTTCTACGCACCTCACACTTGTGCTAAACCAAAAAAATATCATTAGGAACCATTTTGACAATGTTTTCTTCAGGTATTGTTCCGGTGCAGTGAACAACGACGACGCACCGCTCCCGACGATGAGTGAAGGTAAGAAGGTAAGAAGGCTAATGAACCACAAAGCAGTTAGTAAGGATTGCCTCGCAGTGGAGCTCTTCAAGGGAGGTCCAGGAAAACTTGCAAAGTGTATGCACCGGGTTATCTGCCCCATTTATGAAAAAAAGGTGACAAGCTGGACTGTGGAAGCCGCGATCCTAAATGGTACCTACAAAACATAGATCAAAAAATTAAAAAAAAAATTTCGTCCTTATGAAAATGCAAAAAATATATTATCCTTATGAAAAATTTACTGGAGTTTTCAAAACTGCCTTTCGAATTGCAGTGCGATGGTTGTTTATGAAATTAATCATCGTCAAAGACGAAGGGGTAATTTTTCATTCAAACTGAAATATCGCTGTATGGGGAGGTTCTAAAACAAAGGTTCTCAAACTATTTTGGGCAAGAATTATGTTATACCTCAGACCCCTATAGTCAAATTTCTTTGAAAATCTTATTTTCAGTTTTTTTTTCTTACTGAATAACTATCAATTTAAAAACATTACAGTCAGTTAAATGAATGAACCTGACATTATTTTCTCACGGAGGCGAACTAACATAGTGGTAACATACGTAGCACTCACCCAAAAGTTCACGAGTTCAATTCACACTCCCGACATTCTTCCAAAAAAATGAAATAATGTGACAAACCAGCCAAAAGTGCTGAGAGTCACTATAATACAGAAAAAAATTCGATCACTGCTTCCAATTGAAAGTTTCATTCGATTTCATTTCTGTGGAAATCTAAGAGGCATATTAGGGCACATTAGTCTTTCAACCAGCGCCTACTACTGGTTACGCCTGCTAGTATGCTGAACATTCTTTCACACTGTCATTTTCATTAGTTCCAGTGAATATGGTTCGAGTTCCAACGAAATTTTCATTCGAAATAAGACACTTTCAATAGATATAAAAACTTTTCATTTTCATGACGATTTGATAATTTCGTGAAGCTGTGAAGAATGAAATATCTATCTATCCGCAAATATACCAAAATATCAAAATACAATTCAATATTGATTAGTTAAAGTTGTTCGTAACCACACTGACTGAATGCTGTCCGTCAATCATGCAGTGAATGACCAGTACCTCACGTAGTTGTAACTTTGAGTGAGTTGTAAAACCACGATGATGACCAACCGTAGATGGTGCACCATCAGTCTCAATCTTCTTCCATTGAATATATGTAGCAAAAATAATTTATTGGCACATATTCTTCAATATATCGAACATACCCTAACAACAGCGCTTCATTGCTGAGTGTTGTAGATTCGTCCAACTGGAGAGAAAATCTGTTGGTGTATAATAAATTGTCCAATGTTTTCCCTCTTCGCGACCCATCTCAAGCAGAACCATACAATTTCACTTCAATTGACGCATTGTCGCTCAATAGTTAGCCTATCGCCTTTCAATTTGCTGCAAACTCGTGCAGACTGAAAATAGTGCTACTCTTTTTTTACGCTCAATAAAGAGAATATCACTTTACCTTCATACAGTTTCGTTTCGCTTCATGTCCATTCCTTTCATTCTTCACAGCTTCACGAAATTATCAAATCGTCATGAAAATGAAAAGTTTTTATATCTATTGAAAGTGTCTTATTTCGAATGAAAATTTCGTTGGAACTCGAACCATATTCACTGGAACTAATGAAAATGACAGTGTGAAAGAATGTGCAGCATACTAGCAGGCGTAACCAGTAGTAGGCGCTGGTTGAAAGACTAATGTGCCCTAATATGCCTCTTAGATTTCCACAGAAATGAAATCGAATGAAACTTTCAATTGGAAGCAGTGATCGTCCTTTCACATGTGAAACTGAAATCGATATTAAGTCCATTCAAATGATAATGAATAGGACACTTTCAATCAGTGGTGTCGACTGGGGATGCGGAGGGCCCCGGGGGTGCCTAATGAACCGAATTTATATGAAGAAATTGTATAAATATGATTTATTCCTTTTTAGGGTGTGGTGGTGGGGGTGCAAATCGACTCTTCCGCCCCGGATGCGAAAGCTTCACTCGACACTACTGCTTTCAATCGTCAAGTGAAAGCACCTGCTTTCAAATTCAAAGGAAATGACAGAAGAACGGAAAAGGAAATTGAAGAATCAATGTTTCAGTATGCGTAGTGAATACACACAATCGAAATTGAAATTGACTGAAGTGAAAGGGAAGCATTTTGTAAATTCTTTTCAAATCACTTTTTTCTAGTTCACATTATTTAGCTATGTAAATACGTTGTAATCTCTTGAATTAAATCAGAGGATGAGTACATTGTCATTCAAGTTCCAACGTATTTCAGAACGCAAATGAACTTGCAACTTAAACTTACTATACAGTATTATATTTTACATGTTTGCGAGCATGTTCGGACATAGTTTAATGATGACTTCCCTCTTGTTAAACCGCGTATATGTTGAAAATACAGAGAAATTCAAAACGTGCCTGACAGTTCGCGTACAGGTCGCTCAAACACATTATTTATTTATTTTGACTTAACGTCTTTACAACATGGCCTGATTCACAATTTTTCACAATTTAATGATTAGTCCGGTTCAAATCTTCTTGTGTATCCTTCGTTGTTTGGTGTTTTAGTTTTCTCCCTAACATAACCATATTATCACTGTTGGAAATACAAATTTTTAAAATTTTCATAGCAGACTAGCTGATCCGGCAAACTTCGTTCCGCCTAAAATTTGTATTTGACGTAGAACTACGTCTTTCATTAAGGGTGCCGAATCAGAAAACAAGTCACGTTTTTATGAAATAAAGTTAACGTGAATAACTATTTTTGCCACGAACGGAATCGAAAATTCCCTAAGATTTGTTTGATATGCTATACATTACGATCCCCTGGTTAAAATTGGTTAAAATTCATGAAAACTATAAGCATTTCAATATCCCCATACATTTGTTCAGTCCATTTGTGTGCTTTCCCGAACAGAGCTGGCAATAACGGGCAACTTATCGCCGAGCAACGAAGGGGAAATCATAAGATTTGAAGTTTCCGTGAACAAAGGAAAAGGAGAAAAAGAATGAAGGGGAATACTTGCCTAGAGTATAAACAGTGGATCTCGTTGAGTCAATCTTTTAGTCACTCGCTGATTGCATCAAACTGACGCCGTTGCCTTAAGGTTCTGAGCTACATAATTGTGTGTGGAATCATCAAGCTAGACTATCGTCGATCCATCAAGAAAATAAATGTTCTGGAATTTTGGTTTCGCAAACTCTCTCCACAAAGGATGAGAGCTAAGCTACTCTAAACTGACAATATAAACAGGAAGGGCTTCTGTTGAGAAGAGCGCAAAACGGAGATAAGTGTGGGTATATTTAGTTGCTTCAAGACATCGATATATGGATAACTGTGTGCGTACGTGGGTGCTTCATAGCCCGTATGAAAAAATAGCATCTTCGCTACGCTGAAACCCCATTTGTATATGCTTCCGTGTGCATACCAAACATCTTGAATGTTTTACTGAAATGTTAAAAGTTATTTGGGTTCGCGTGCCAGTCGCAAAACTGCCTCCGACTAGGATTGCATTTCCGCTAATCTTGATCATAATGGAGCAATGATACTCTTTTCGAGGTTGTTGAGATTAACAGAAAGAGTGCGTTTCGTTTATTTAGTCATCAAGAATGTAAATTTCGTTCTGCAATTTTGTATGTGCTTTTGGTTTCGCTTGCCAGTAGCAAAACTTTATCCACCAAGGATGACAGCTGCGTTTATCTTGAGCATGAGGAAGTAATGTAACTTTTTTCGAGACCAGTAATATTAACAGAAGCGTTTTTTCGAGTATAATGCAAAATGTTGAGAAGTGTTTATAGTCTTAGTAGCTTCAAGCCACCAATGTATGGCTCTGTATACATGCTTACGCTTTTTTGGCGCTTGGTTTACGTTGTAAAAACGATGCCTAAAGGTGCGATTCCACTGAGGCGATACTAAATAACATGTAGCATGATGACATGACATTCTACCAAACAGTTATTTCTAAAATTTCACAGCATTATGAAATAGTATCCAAAGTTATAAACATGCGACTTATATAAAATAACAGAGTAGTTCTACGTCAACAATGCGGTCGTATCTTGGACACAACCTTCTATAATTTTTTGTTATCGATACCTTCAAAAATTCACGTTTTCTTACTAAGCGCAATTTCATGAGTCCAATCGCAGAACTGTTCCTTGATTGATCCTCTAATCGACCCCGTTGAATTTACTTTTTATTAAAAATTCCTAGTATTTCTACCAAAACTCATCATTATAATATCAGATTATTTTCAGACACAATTCTCGTTCAAGATTTTTCAACCACTTGCAAATAACATGTTTCTCCGTTACATAAAATAAATGTTTGATACAGAAAATATGATAGAATAAAGACAGACCCCTCCCCCCTTCTCCCTTTAGAGAGGGGGAAGAGTGTCTATTCACCATAGAAACGTTTCGTGCCCCCAAAATATTCACATACCAAGTTTGGCTCCATTTGCTAGATTAGTTTTCGAGTTATGCAGAAATTTTCATTTGTATGACAGGCCACCCTAAGAGAGGGGAGGAGTGTCGAACCACCATTGAAACATTTATTGCATCCTAAAACCTCCACATGCCAAATTTGGTTCCGTTTGCTTGATTAGTTCTCGAGTTATGCAGAAATTTGTGTTTTATTTGTATGACAGCCCCCCCTTAGAGAAGGGGGGAGGGGTGGAGTGTCTAACCACCGTGAAAACATTTATTGCGCCCTAAAACCTTGACATGCCAAATTTGGATTCATTTGCTTGATTAAATCCCGAGTAATGCAGAAATTTGTGTTTCATTTGTATGGCAGCCCCCCTCCCTTTAAAAGGGGGGGGGAGTACCTTACCACCATAGAAACATTTATTGCAACCTAAAACTTCCATATAACAAATTTGTTTGCATTTGCGTGATTAATTCGCGAGGAATGTAGAAATTTGTTTGTATGGCAGCCCCCCCTTAGAGAGGGGAAGGGGTGTCAAACTATCATGAAAACCTTCTCCGGCCCCAAAAACCCCTACATACCAATTTTCATGTCGATCGGTTCAGTAGTTTCCGAGTACATAAGAATCAGATAGACAGACAGACAGACAGATAGACAGAAATCCAAAAAAAAAAAAGATTCGGCATCCTTTCTATAGTGCTTTGTGAAACATTTCAAACTCGTTTCAAAATATTTCAACACCACCGCTGACATTCGAGCAAGAGTAACGAATCGAGTTGTTTTATATAATTCCATATTTTACTCGGTGTGATATTTATATAATAGGGCCCTATATCAAAACAAACGTGATGGTAAACCAGTAGTCAAATCGTTATAGGCACCGTGATAAAAAGAAGTGAAGAGAGTCGGAGGATATACTTTGCACTGACAAAATTTGCTTCCATCGATTCAGATTTGAGCTTCAATAGTCTACTGATCTTATGAAAATCTGGTTCTCGATTTCCCAATCGCCTGGAGGGAGTAATTGAGAATAAAGGAGGACATACCGAACTATTATCTCTGAGTTAGCTAAATGACATGCTTGAATAAATAAAAAGCCTTTTTAAACTGAAAAAATTAAAAAATAGGTTTTGAAAACCTAAGGAAGCATTTTCGCTTTTTTATGGTACATGTTTATAACTTTATAACTCGACCATTTTTTAATAAACGCAGAGATGTTTCGATAGGAAATATTTTTTATCGCATCTATTGTGATTAAGAAAATTCCATTAAAATCTATTCATTAACTTTAACTCGTCAAGAATTATTCAGTCAAACATTCCGCGAAAATCAGAAATTGGTTTATTGGCACGAGCAATCTATGTGAATATTGAATACCAGATTACGACCGCAAACCATTTTTTTACATTTTGGATGCAAATTCTGTTCCAGATTCACGATTGCAAGTTCCAGAATTCAGATTCTCACGATGTGAAGCAGATCTGCTTGCGACCAAGATTCAACGGCAATTAACATGTGACAGTTGAAAGGCGCAATCACTCCCGACATGGATCATACTGTCTGGCAGAATGTACGTCGGACTCCACCACGCTGAATTGTGAAGATTGATGCACAGCAAATTGGATCGGACTGCCGTAATTGTGAAAATTTTCCCCGCTCTACGGTGGCCGCAGACATCACGAAATGCGTAATAACAACAACAGCATGTAATTGCCTTTATCACATTTCTAAACACCAATGTAATCTGCTGCTGCGCACATAAATGAAATTAGCACTGGTTAATATCATGCCTCCCCTTACTAATCGGTAGTAAATTAACAGGTTGTCTTGTGTTTTATTTTTATCGCCAACCCGTATGTATGTCCCGGGTACATCCAGCCATTCCTTCGGACAGTTATATCAGGGAGAATTAAGAACTATTCTGCTTGGCGTTTAATTAGATTTTCCACTTTTGTTTCGTCTCCGAGTGTCGGATAGTGTATCCACAGGTGGCTTCCAGGTGAGGAAGATGTGAGCGATATGTGGCTAATCCACAGCTACCGTTGTTGTCGGGTTGGCAGATGACTATACACATTTCGTTGAGCCGGCGAACTTCTGTGATCCTCAGTGGCATCTAATAAGCACTTTTTTCTAGCAATCACGCCCTTTGCAATCGAGACATGCACTCGCTGGATGTAGGAATCATGGTTCCACTCTGCCAGTGGATTCCCTCTGCGATGATTCCCAGGCTTGATGATTATGATGAAGTCGTTGGTAATGGCGTGGGGAGTGCGATTGTCAGAAGGTTAATCAGATTATTGTGGAAGTCTCTCAGATCAACGGATAACAATTATGCACATTATGACATAGCGATCCATTGCATCATCCTTGTACAACAATTCTCAACAATCACATTAGAAACGGCACTGAAACTCTATAGTCAAATCTTCACATTGAATACAAGAAAGCCCGTTTGTGAAATGATTGATCTACATTGCGAACCAACCAGCTTTCAGCTAATAAATGATCAATTTCTGCAGCTCGGACGGGATTGAGTTATCACAACGAGTGCAGCTTTTATTCTGATGTTCGCGTTCGATGCCTTTAATGCAAAATTGCATAATTCCACCAAATGACCACAATTTTCCAAAGCTGTGCCTTCAACGGAGAGATAGATAAATAAAATGGAATCACCGGCACCTGACGAGGAAGCGAAGGTGAGCGACTGATCGTTGGTAATTCATCGCCTGGTTCAATCAGTAATAACCGGCACGTGCCTATTATCTCTGCCATAACGGTCAAAGTGGATCTGTCGTCGCCGGAATTATGATTGTGTACAGTCGACTGGTATTCTGCTGATAAAACATAAACACAGCCTGGTAATGGTTATGGAAATCTAAAATTGATTGATTCTGTTTGAAGAGCACCTCGTCTGCTGCTGGTCGGTAATAAACTCGTCGGTATGATGCTATTTACGTCTTGAGATTGGTTCGCAACATTCCGTGTATTATCCATTGGAAGTTCACAACTTAGTGTAGTATAGAAACGGCGTTTATTAGTTTGGCTGCACATGATGTGATCATATTGAATATGTATACACAGCCTTTCCATGCCAAACCAATATAGTGGTTCTCGGATTTCCGCGCAAAATGGTAGATTTGTTCTTTATTGCAAGATATTAGACCGTTATTTTTTATTTTTTTTCATTACGTTGCTCATTTCCATTTTAGGGTAATCCGAAAAATAATTTTTTCCCCTTTTTTACAAAATTGCCTTTTTTCAAAAATTCATAACTTTTGAACTACTAGACCAATTCAGATGATCGATATATCAATTTGAAATCAATTAGCTGGTCTTTTTTGTAAAATACTGTTTTTGCAAAAAAAAAAGGATTTTGCTTCCGTATTTATTGATTGGATTTTTTTGAATGAAAATATGAAAATGAAAATTGTTCAATGAAATTTAAAAAAAAAATCAAAAAATCGAAACACAAAAAAAAATGGTGGGTTATATCTATGATATAACCGCATAGTTGACGTGGGACTACCTTAGCTTAGCAATCATTTGTTTGTATTGATAAAATTTTTGATTGAATGAAACAATTTCCGAATTCAATTGAATTCAATATATTTGCTTTCTGAGTCAAAAGATTGAACAAATGTCATGTGAGGTCAATTCATGTATCATGATAGATTATATTCTTCTTTACAAGTAAATTTAATGACAGTGTTTTACGTTTGGTATGATGCCTAGGACAAAATAGGTGATCGGAAGAATTATCAAACGATTATTTTATTTTAAATTTCTCTCTGAAGTTCGCATCGCTCAAGTTTACGAACCGCGAATTTGCTTGATTTGATGAACTTCAGGCACTCAGTTTCGATTTTGAAATGTTCGTCGAACGCATATTGTTTAATCAATAGGCGTTATCGCAGCAAATGGTTATCAACATTTTGCCTGATTATCAAATGGTATTCGTAGAAATTCAGTGAGCTGAAGATATGAAGGCATATCCTTCAATGCAATCTTGAATAACCGAGCCAAAATGTGTGCTTAATTTCCAGAAAATTAATTGATCAATAATTCAATTCGCACTTGTCACTGCTAGACACGAATGAATTTTAAAGTCTAAAATTCTATAACAGAAAATAAATATTAAACTATAATTTGTAATTAACTCCATCAGATTACCAAGCTCGAGAGCAGTTTCAAATTGCTCAGTTTTCAGCGATTTTTTTTCCTTTTTCTTTCAAAATTTTCCCAAAAAAAACATTTTTTCTCACCGTTACATTGATTGACCTTCATATTCATTATTTCATTAATATTTACAAAATGGCGAAACATAAATATCGTTGAAATTCATTCCATTTGAATAAATTTACTCCAATCGGAAACACCTATAATTGTAGAACAAATGTGTGATAATTTTTTTCGATTTCACTTTTCACTGCAGTACGTATGCGTAGCCCTTTTTTTTAATTTTCCTTTTTTAAAATATTCTTCAAAGCATTTTATCATTCTAATATGAGTGGAGACAGACACAACAATATATAGACGAATCAAATCTGATCAGCCGTTCCCTTGTGATGATGAGCTATACGTACGTAGGAAAAACCTTGATTATACCTCAAAATCTTATATATATACATATATATATATATATATATATATATATATATATGAAGATTTTGAAGCATAATATTAGCTTTAGTATCATAGTATAGTATTACACGCTACACATGAATGCCAAAATGACTCTCATTCCGACTGATTCGAATGCTCTATGAATAAAATTGGTGAGTTGGGAAAAAATATTATCATGATGAAACCATAACTAATATTGCATCGTTATTTTGAAAAATCTGTAAAACTGTATGGAAACCTAAAAAATCTGTAATCTGTATCTACAGATTCTGTGCTTCAAAATACTGAAAAATCTGTATAAATACAGATTATTCTGTAGATATGGTAACCCTGCCCCCGGCTTGCATGAATCAACAATTTCAACTTCTACTTTTCATGTTATAGAGGCTTTAAACTTGAAAGTTCATTCGCCTCTAGTGTCTGCACGATTTTCCCAGTTTCCTAAGTTTAGAAAACCGTGTTAGGGAAACATATTCTAGTCTGCACTAAAATAAGCGAGTACAAAAGGGGCCTGATTCTCGAATACACTGCACGGTGGAAACGGAATGAAACGTATCCGCGATGACTACGGTACGGTGTCGACATCTGGATACGAGATTAGTTTCCCACTAAACTTATCATTATAATATCAAATAATCTTCAGATGAAATTTTTATATGAGATTATTATATCACATGAAAAATACAAAGTTTTGATACGAAGAAGTTAATTTTCATTAATGATTTTTTGTTTGAAAAGTGCTCATTCTGCCTGAAAACTCATTATTATCTTGGACACTCCACTAACTCGTAAAACGTAGTTCAATGGCGTGCCGTTTATTTCGTTTCCACCGTGAAGTGTATTCGAGAATCAGGCCCAAGTACTCGCAGTTCGCATTTATTTGCAATACCGATTCCCCAGACATCTTGGTTTAGAAGTCTGTGTTGGGGAAACAAATTTCAGACAGAACAAAAATGCCCCCGACTTGCATGAATTTGCAATGTCGATTTCCCCACACTCCATGGATCTGTGTCTGTGTTAGGGAACACATTTCGAGTGAAACAAAAGCTCCCCCTACTTTCATGTATTTGAAATTCAGATTTCTGCAATGCTGCTTGGTTTTGATGGTTGTATTGGGGAAACCGTGAATCGGGCCAATCAAAACGGGGCAGTTAGGGCGTTGAGATAACGCTTAACATTTTACAGTTATTTAATTGTTTATCTAATGAAAAATAACATTTTATTAATTGCGATAGAAGCGTAGAAATATTCCTATCAATTGATGCAAACATCTTTCCGATCTATCACGAAATGTTCGAATTATAAGCATTTGAAATCTTTCATTTTTTCCTGCATGTTCTGTTTTCAGGTTTTCATTTTACCCTCCATATATTCCGATTAGACGTAGTCCCATGTCAAAAAAAAAATAGTTTTTTTAAATTTCCTTTCCGTTACATTTTTTTAATAATTTGTCGCGGTACACCATAGTAGACGCACTTTGAGTTTAAGTTTACATTTCTGAATGGCGTAAAAAAGGTTAGCTATTATAGTGAATCATTCATAGATTCAGAAATATTGAAAAAAAAAATAGAAAAAATATTTTCAAATTTGGTACCCAATTCAATATTATTCATAGCGCTGGTGATAGAGTTTGGGGGAACATTTTACGAATACATGAATAAAATAAAATCATAGATTTGAAAGAAATTAAAAAAATGGAAAATAAAAAAAAGATAATTAAAAAAAAATTAGAAATTTTCGAAATTTCTCGAAATTTTCTGAAAAATTACAAATATCAAAGAACACATGTGAACATATTTAAACGTAAACTAAACCAGTACTGGGTCTCAAAATTCCATGAAAACAATCAAAATAAGGATTATTTTTGTACCGCGCACATTTAAATACGAATTAGAACAGTACTGAATCTTTAAATCCGTTTTTTTTAATGTTTCAATATATTTTAGTCCAAGAATTTAGAATGTTTGATGAAAAATTATTTGATAATATTAGGCCGTCAAAAAAGTCCTGCGGTATTTTTTTTTTTAATTTTCATTTGTTCATAAAATTAGTTACAATCGTCTGTTTTAAGTCAAATATGCACCGTTTTGTTCGATGACTTGTTCCCAACGAGATGCCAACTTCATAATACCTCTGTTATAGAAGCTCGCGTCCTTATTGGCAAAAAACTCGGATAGCTAATTTTCACAGGCCTCTTTTATGGCTAACTTCTGACTACCTAGCTCGTTCGCCATGGACAAAAACCGGTGGTAGTCACTTGGTGCAAGGTCCGGACTATAGGGCGGATGCAAAAGAACCTCCCATCCGAGCTCCCGGAGCTTCTGGCGCGTCACCAAAGAAGTGTGTGGCCTGGCGGTGTCCTGATGGAAGACAATGCGGCCTCTGTTTATCAAAGATGGCCTCTTCTTCATAAGTGCTACCTTCAAGCGGTCCAGTTGTTGGCAGTACAGGTCCGAATTGAGCGTTTGGCCATAGAGAAGCAGCTCATAATAGATTATTCCTTGACAATCCAAACACACAGCAGAACCTTCCTGGCCGTTAATGAGGGCTTGGCCACCGTCTGAGCCGCTTCAGCGGGCTTCGACCACGACCGTTTGCGCTTCACGTTGTCGTAAGTGACCCACTTTTCATCGCCAGTCACCATCCGCTTCAGAAACGGGTCGACTTTGTTGCGATTCAGCAGCGATTCACATGCGTCGATACGGTCATAGATGTTTTTTTGCGTCAACGTGTGTGGCACCCATACATCGAGCTTCTTTGTGAATCCAAGCTTCTTCAAATGGTTAATAACGGTTTGATGACTTATCCCCAGCTCTTGGTCGATGCTACGGCTGCTACTATGCCGGTCTTTCTCGGCTAATTCAGCGATTTTGTCGCTATTTTCGACGACAGGCCTTCCGGAGCGTGGCGCATCTTCGACGACCTCTACACCAGAACCAAAACGTTGAAACCATCGTTGTGCGGTGGAAATGGAAACTGTATCGGGTCCATAAACTGCACAAATTTTATTGGCAGCTTGAGATGCATTTTTGCCTTTGTCATTGTAGTACTGTAAAATATGTCGGATTTTCTCTTTATTTTGCTCCATATTTGCGACACTATAACTCACGAACGACTTAACCAAACAAAACACTATCAAGGACTATATTATAGCGCGCAAAAATACCTTTCCAACAAGCTATAGTCTGTCTCGATACAATGAATACAACTAGAACTACGCGCTTACAACGACACCTTGCGGAAATACCGCAGGCCTTTTTTGACAGCCTAATATTTGTCGATACACCAAAGTAAGATGTGCTCTTTCAGAATTTTTTAAAAATTTTAATCTCGAAGCTATTGAGAATGGCGTGTAAAACATTGAAAAGTTGGTCTCAAAAATAGTTAATTTTTTTTTGTTTTCTATACAATAATTCCCATAGAGCTGGCGATTTGGTTTGGGGGCACTTTTTATTTACTTACCCAGCCAACAACCCCTTTTTAGAACCTCTGAACTACTGAACCGATTCAGAAGACCGACATATCAAATTGAAGAATTGAATTGAAACAGCTCATATTACAGCTTAGAAAAATCATAACTCAAAAACGGCGAAAACCCCCTCTCTGATTTTGTTATTTTGTTATGTAAAAAAAAAACTCAGCTTTCAACAAAAAAATATAAAAAATATGGCGCCCTTGGCCCCGAAACCAAGTAAACTATATCAAAAATACAATCAATAATAATTAATATTTTTCAAAAAGATTAGATGATTGGCTTCAATTTGATGTATCGATTATCTGAATTGGTCCAGTTTTTTGAGAAAAGTCATTTTTGGAAAAAAAAAAAAAAAAAAAAAAGGAGAAAATGTTTATTTTCCGGGCTACCCTAAAATGAAAATGAGCACCCTAAAAAGATGAAAAAATACGAGTCTAATATTTTGCGATAAGGAACAAAATGTTTACTCTTCACGAAAATCTGGGAACCACTATATCGGCTTGGCATGGAACGTCTGAATTGAAAGGATCTCCTTCAAGCTGTGTTGCTATAACAAATGCCGTATTTCGCCCAAATAAACCGTTAGTTTAAGGGAACCAGATGTTTCATTCATCTGTTCTTAATTGCAACAATCTGTTATGGGAATGAGCGAATCTTATTCTTGTTTCTTTTAATTCAGGAAACCCAGAATGAACATCACATCATGGAATAGAAGGAATTATATCATAATTTCCATCAGCTAACAACAGCATAATTTTCTTTTCCTACTATTTAAACAATCTTCCACCCACCTACGCTCATTTCCCTTTTATTGGCATACCAAGAAGAGCCCTCTAATGAAATTCTTGCATCTCGATAATAAGCTAATCGTGCGGTGTTGATGAGAGTGAAAAACTTCATCACTTTCATGTGCGAAGAACTTTCTTGAGAAATATTTTTCAGAACAAAAAGCATCAGTATGCAGTTCAGAGGCTAATTACCATTTATGTTAATAAAGCTCAAACTCTCGAGTCCGTGGTACAGAGAATGCTTGCGCTATCACCCCCAACAAGCAGTTACTGGGCGACTTAAGCTAGATTTCTCAGAGTTGACCTACGTCTCGTTGAAGCAAACGGTGTGCGCAGTCGTGTTTAATCATAGAGTCAGCCAGGCGAACGGTGCAAACTAATGTCTGTGACCCCTCTCTCTCTCTCTCTCTCGCTCTTCCTGTCTCGGTCTCTTCCGCAGACAGCTTCTTATCTCTGCCCATTGCGATCGCAAATTGAACCGAAAAGCGCACAGCGTCCGTCTGCCAGGCCATTTCTATTTTTATAAGCTAGCACGGGAACTCATTTGAGTATGGCGAATAAATGTTAACGGCCCCATTCGGAAGGGTCTTTAATTTGAGAACCATCAAATTGCCGGTGTTTAGAACACTTCCCCGTGTCGTTTATTCCGCTACAGCAAGAGCGCGGGTAAACAGCTCCGAATCACGGAAACTAACCCCTGCTAATCGAACATTAATTATAGGGATGGCCTTCTTTTCACAGAATTGTCAGCGAGTGAGGTGCGCTTTAAGCAGGAGAAAAAAAAATCTCCGGATAGTGCCAATTTTAATTACAGCAATCAACTCACGTGAGAATTACACTCAAGTTCTTGCTTTTTCGCAGGATGTGCGGTAGGCATACATCCTGCGTAAAGCGCGATTGCCATCACCCTGACACTTTGGAGTTGCCCCTTCGAGAGACGATGCGTCGTGGAACTGTGAGTGGAGATTGAAACTAATTGAAAATACAAAAGTTTGTTAGTGAAATTGAATAATAAGCACCCCGAAAACTGTTCCCTAGCATTCCGTTTCGTTATCAAATATGAGCTGATGCGAAAAAAAATACCGCAGAAGCGGAGTGGACGTTGTGAAAATGAAATTATGCTTCCACGGCTCGCCGTACGGAACTTGTCAGAACAAGAAGAGAACGGCGGAAGGAAGGGGGGCTGGCTGGCTGGCTGGTCGTCATCGAGCGGTCATCTAGCACCAGAGGCCAGAAGGCATTCACCGCTGCACTAACAAGTGAACAACGGATTCGCGTGTTGATCTGCGATAGTATCGGAACGCTACGGTGGATAGTGTGAATTTGCGCCTCAGCAACAGGCGAACCGAGTTCGCGTCCGAGGTTCAGACGGATAAGCTGTCATGTAATCTCGGGCCCGGGCTGTTTATGTCTGCCTCGTGAGCAAATCCAATGGCATCGGGGAAACTATCACGCTGGGAACAGGTTAACGTCAAGGTCGCTGAGTTCTTCAGCCCGATTGCGTTCTGGCCGGACGTAGCTTCCATTTAAGCAATAATACAAAGTGATTTTCTTCAACTTGTTTGCGAAATAGTATCATTTCGACATTATGTTGGGATGTACGGAAAATTGAATATTTATGATTAATCTCTTTGATCCGAAGTTGTTTAATTACACCACCATCAACTTATGTACGGTGTTCGTTCGTTTAAATTGCTACTCTGTCGCTGAATTGGCACAAACTCTACAACAATGCGCGAGTTATCTATTGCTTTGTTAACATTGCTCAATTTTGCAACTTGATGTCAAAGGCGTTTTGCGTTTTTTACAATGTCTCAAAATATCGAACGAAAAATATATCCTTCCATATCATCTATATATACAACCATTCAGTGCCAAACCGATATAGGCGAAATGGGGGTAAGACGGACCTGTTAAGAAGAACTTCCATTATATCTTTGGAAACTCATGTTTTCCAAAACATAAAAGCAGTTTCTTACAGTTCACGATACTGGTTTATGAAATAATTGGCAAAATGGTTTATAAAAATCTGTTTCCCATGTTTTTTACTGAAATGAAAACAAGCCGAAAAGTAGAACATTTTTATCAATGCGGGTATAATGGACATATATTGGGGGGGGGTCATGAAATGGTCATGGAAATGGTCATCTCTAATTTTAAAATGTTACTTCATAAAAAATGTTCGAAAAAACACCCTATGCCAAATATTAGCTCAATCGGCCTTAAGGGAGAGTGGCGCAAAGCGGTCAAAGTTTGCGTTTTTTGAAAATCGAAAAATCACCCAAGGGGGGAGTAAAGGAATCGGGATTTTGGAAAAAATATATTTTAATGCCAAATGTCTTAAAATTGCAGATCTAGTGTCGTTTCGAAAAAAAATGTTTTGTCTAAAATCGACACTTTGGGATTTTTTTTTTTCGGAGTACGAAACGGAAAGTATGGTTTTCGGTACCAATGAAAATAGTTATCTAGATTTTTCATTCGGAACTTGCTGCGAAATGTTGATTTGCACGGTAATATACGCTTTGCAAAATATTAGCTCATTTGAACTTCATTTATTAGTGTCACAGACGTAAAAATTTGAGTTTTTTTGAAAAACGGAAGATCACCGAAAATTGGTGTTTTCAAAAAAATTTGTTAATGCCAGATGTCTTAAAATTACATTACACTTAGAGATTTATTGCTGTCTCGAAAAAAAAATATTTTGGCACTTGGTCGTTTTTCCGTCTGTAAAGGCGATTTTTAACAATAATATGTTTATGAGATAACTGTAAATCTGTGTGTCGAGTTTTTCCGTCAGCTGATGAGCTCCCAGCTGGCGAGATTCAGTAGGCCGCACGATCACAGCAACTTGGTGACATAATTTCGCCGATTTGCTGCCTCTTTTGTACGCCATCAGCCTTCCAATTGCGGTGCGCTTGTTTAGGATCCGTTGCAATCTCATTCGCTATGGAGGTTCACGCCTTTCACAGAGATGTTGGAGCAGTTCGTCTCTTGGCCTCACACGGTATCCCAAACTTTTAGCGGTCACCACAGCAGCACAGTAAACTTTTAGTTGCAGCTCCTCCATGTTCTCAGCATCAACCAAGTGCAGCGGAAGAACGTGCTCGTTCATGAGCTTTACTGCACTTGTAAGCCTGCGAGAATGTTGCAAATTCGGGATCATGGGGCGCGACCAGTGTCACAAAAAAGTGAGATCGCCTCGTCGTAATGGAAGACCAGATCGCGTAGTAGTTGTTGATCTGGCTGTGGGTCTTCCGGCTCAGGGGGTTGCTGTACCTCTTCAGATTCGCGTGCCCATAAAACATGTGAGCAATTTAACAAATAAAAGAGGTATGTCTTGCGAGCGGATGCGAAGGTCAATCATGTATTATGCATTCTTTCTTCCAACTTCGTTCCCATGAATGTTGTATGTAACACAAAATTACTTGCAATAATTCGTTCAATCTAGCAAATTAGCAAGATGTTATGCAATATTTCATGTTTCACTAAAACTTCATACAAGATTTCATCAAAGCAACGAGGAAAGTGTCACCCATACAGTGATCGTTCATTAACTAGGAGGCAGCGATTATCTTGCGAAGACTTATTGAGATCGGCATTAAATCGCATCTATGATAGAGAACCAATACGACTTGATTGTGATGGTTTGCAAACGAACCTTATTTCATCCAAAAAGCTATTGCTCACGATGCATAATAATAATGTCTTTCTTTGTTCGTTACAAACCGTTTGAAGGTTATGAGTACATACAACAAACGACCCTTTTCAGGGTTACTATTTAGAGTTTCAAAAGTAACATCCGTACCTCTCACGCTCATGGTCACGAGTTCAAGTCTCACTCCCAACATTCTTCCAAAAATGGAAGTAAATGTGACGAACCAGCCAAAAATGTTGAAAGTCACTATAATACAGACAAAAAAAAAGTTTCAAAAGAGTTAAACTAACAGATTTCTGAACAATGAAAAGAATTACATTTAAAATAACCAAGTGTTCTGAAAAATCACGGTCCTACGTCAAACTTCCGTCCATGATCCTAGGCTCAGACGAACAACAACTTTTTCATGTTTTCTTTGAAAAAAAAATACAACTAACCCCAATTTTGTTTAAAATCAAGATAGCGATATAGTGTATTCGACAAAGTTTTAGATCTTGTTAAAATATAAACTTTTGTCGTAGCCATCAACTTTCTATCTTTTATAGTTTTTGGAATATAAGTGTATGAAGATTCCTGAAAAAAATAATGTTTTATTCATTTTTATCCATTTTCGTCAAACAAATGTAGACTACATACTTATATATTAATGTTACAATGTTTTCTTAAGTTAAATATTATTCCTACGGTACATGTTTCTTTTCAGCTGTTTTTTATTCATTGTTGTGTCAATTAATTCACAGTGCTGGTTGTATATACGCATCATGCGATTGATAGGAGCGTTGTTTGCATAATTTGTTCTGGATGTTTTGGTTAGAAACAAATTGCGTGTTCTTAGTTGACGCCCAGGTACATAGAAATTTATTTTTTCTAGTAATTCAGCTGATTGTACTCGTTGCGATCATTAACAAAAGAAAGCATTGCAAATTTAAGGCGTTCCTTTAGTGCTTGGATGTTTATGAGCATGCAGCGTGCTTCATATGAAGGAAGTGGAAATGACGTCCAGTTTAACTTACGGAGTGCAAATAAGAGAAACTGTTTCTGGACTGACTCAATGCGTTCTTCATGTACGACCATATACGGGTTCCAAACGATGTTACAGTATTCCAGAATGGGCCTTACGTATGTTATATACAAAAGCTTGATTGAGTATGGGTCCTGGAAGTTATGTGAGAAGCGTTTGACAAAGCTTAACACACTATTTGCCTTATTGATTACAGAGTTGTAATGTTTTATGAATGTGAGTTTACAGTCCAAGACGACGCCTAAATCTCTAACTATTTCACATTTCTCTACATTTTAATTTCCAAGACGTATTACAAAATTTGGTACATGATTTTGTTCTGCTAAATGTGATGGAGTTGCATTTTTGTACATTCAGTTTTAGTAGATTTTTATTACACCAAGTATGGAATACATGTATTTCGTTTTGGAATGCTTCGATATCGTTTTCATTTTCGATTTTCGCGAAAAGCTTTTTTGCTTGTAACATTTCTGTGTGTAAATTCCCACGTTTGACATGTTCGTGATATGTTTCTAAATAGATAAAAGTTAGCAGAGCATGTAAATTGCGATAATTTATACATAAAAATGTTACGAATTAAACATTAATACTATTTTTTTAAAGAAAAACATGAAAAAATTGTTGTTCGAAAAACTTTTTCCATGTAAAGTTGCCCATCGTCCGATGTATGGAAAACTTGTTGGAAATTCTATGGGCTATTTATATCTTTCTTTTTTTTCAGAATTTTGAAAGCAATTTAGCTGCAAAGAATGACTTGCTCATTGAACCTGGTACAGTTCATTCTGAATCGCACCAAAATATTCCGAAACGTAAGAAACGAAAATTTCAAAATAATGATGATGATAATGTACATCAAAATAAAATTAGTTTTGCGGATGTTGTTAAAAGTGCGAACACTTCTAACAACAATAAGATAATGGGTTATAGTAATAGTACTAGTATCATGCAAAGTAATCGTAAGACTCATCCGGTTATTGTAATCAAGCCTAAAGAGTCCAAACAAGCTTGCGAGGATACTCGGAAGCATTTGAAGACAAAATTAGATCCAAGAACACACAAAATTAGTAATTTCAGAAATGAAAGAAATGGCTCCATCATTGTTGAGTGTGCAACTGGAGCTAATATAGATAATGTGAAAGATGACATCGAAAGCAATTTGGGTGAGAAGTATAGTGCTGTTGTTCCCATATCGGTGCCCAGATTAAAAATCGTGGGCATGAGCGATCAGCATTCCTCCGATGTTTTTATTGATTACCTCCGAAGTCAGAATGAAGGCATCGAAATAAAAGATGTAAAGGTTTTAAATGTGTACGAAAATCCACGCTTCACCTACAATAAGTTTACTGCTGTAATTGAAGTAGATGTTGACACATATAACTGTTTATTGAACGCGAAAAAAGTAAATGTGGGGTTCGATCGGTGCTCCGTAGTTCCTGCGATTAATGTATTAAGATGCTTCAAATGTGGAGAATTTGGACACAAGAGCACGGATTGCAAACAAAATTTTGAAACGTGCTCAAGGTGTAGTCAGAAACACAAGACATCTGAATGCAAGTCAACTGTGTTGAAATGTGTTAATTGTTTGAAAATGAATACAGAACGGAAATTGAATTTGGACGTCAATCATGCCGCATTTAGCTCTGAATGTTTAGTATATCAGAGACTTTTTGATTTGAAAAAAGCAGCTTGCATTTCAATAAATAGCAACCAGGTTCCAGAAGAATTGTGAACCAATATTATATTTTGTATTTGAATATTGCGGGACTGTCAACAAACTACGTAGCGTTACGTCAGATTGTTGAGGAAAAGCGTCCATTTCTAGTCCTTTTGTCTGAAACACACATTGTTGAAATAGAATCATTTGATCAGTATAGTATTCCGGGATATAATGTTGCTGCGTGTTTATCACATTCTAGGCACACTGGCGGTGTTGCTATTTACGTCAGAGAATCAGTTCAATTCAATCTTCGCCTCAACGAAGTGTTTGATGGTAACTGGTTCTTGGGCATTACAGTTGAACATGGCATGAAGATGGGTAATTTTGGTGTTTTGTATCATAGTCCCAGCTCAAGCGACTTGCGTTTTGTTGAAATTTTAGAAAACTGGCTTGAAATGTTCCTTGACTCTAGCAAATTGAATATATTAGCTGGTGATTTCAATATTAATTGGCGTGATGACTACAATTCGAACCATTTGAAGCGTGTATCCGATTTCTTCAATTTGAAACAAACAGTACATGAATTTATAAATCTATATCAATGACATGGGAAGAGTTTTACGATTTTGTGATATAAATCTTTTTGCAGATGATACTGTGTTATTCATTGCAGCTAAAGATTTAGATCAGGTCGTTTTCCATTTGAATGGAGATTTACATTCTTTAAGTAGATGGTTGAAGTATAAGCAATTGAAATTGAACATAAGTAAAACTAAATATATGGTAATCTCGCGAAATCGTTTAAATGAAAACGTCTCCATCGTTATTGATAATGAGACTATTGATCGAGTTCGGGACATTAAATATCTTGGCGTGATTATTGATGACAAACTCAAGTTCAACACTCACATTGACAATGTCATCAAGAAAATTGCCAAGAAGTATGGAATCTTATGTCGATTGAAAAACGATTTAACTATTTGCAGCAAAATACAGCTATACAAATCAATCATCTCTCCTCATTTAGACTTTTGCTCTTCCATTTTATTTTTAGCCAATGACACACAAATATCGAGATTACAGCGCTTGCAAAACAAAATAATGCGGTTGATACTAAAATGTAACAGATTCACTTCCTCATCTTTAATGTTGGACGCTCTGCAATGGTTATCCGTGAAGCAAAGGATTGTTTATTTAACTATGGTGTTCATTTTCAAAGTAGTTAAAGGTTTGCTGCCTCGATATTTGTGTGATCGAGTTGAAAGAGGAATTGACTTTCATAGTTATAACACTAGAAACGCGAATGAAATAAGAACACCTAATTTCTTGTCATGTGCTTCACAAAATTCGTTATACTTCAAAGGAATAAATTTGTTCAACTCGATGCCAAGACATATTAAATGCGCAACAACACTTACAAAATTTAAGAGGCACTGTATTTCACATGTAAAAGCTGTGTTCTCTTAACAGCTGAACGAGTTTTTGTTTATTTTTATGACGAAGATCTTTACTGACGAAGTTTTATACGAATGGATAATTTAATGTGGACAATTTTTTTGCAGTTTGTTTTCAATATTTTCAATGAATCTGACGAAGTTTTTGAACGGATTATATTATGTAGATTATTTAATTTTTTTTAAATCATCTTTTTTAAATTTGTATTGATCTCTATTATGTCTGTCATGATCTTGGTGATGATGGACTATTTTTATTTTTATTTTGTCGTTCTTATAGTTGTATTAGTTTAAAAAAATAAAATAAAAGTAGTCTACAAAAGTTTGAGCGTCGCGCGCGAGACACAGATATAAAGGATATTAAATTGAAAGTTTTTTTTAAGTGCCGGTCTAGGAATTTTTCGTAAAGGAAATTTTCTCGATTTCTCTGAATGAGGGTATTCAAAGTCAATCTAAAACAAGGCTGGCGGTTGGACTTGTGCTCTGGTGGACCACTTGGCTGCAAGGGCCTCGTCGGGACCGTATCGGCTCTGTGGCGGACATGACTGAGTATTGGCTTTTTTGGACATTGCAATTTTTTGAACTTATATCTGTAAATAAAATCAGTTCGTTTTTCATGTTTGCTAAACTGATTTCAATGTTGAAAAAAAAAATATCTTTTAGATAACTCGTCTTGCTCAAACCTCTGTAGGGGAAGGAGGCGGGACCATCATCATCATCATCATATGGTTTCGAGAAAAAATGAATTTTAATTTTCAAAATATTTTTTTTTTCAATGATTAGATTAGATATAAATAGCCCTTAAAATTTCCAACAAGTTTTCCATACATCGGACGTTGGGCACATTTACATAGAAAGATTTGTTCGAGCAACAACTTTTTAATTTTTTTTCTTTGAAAAAATAGTATTAATGTTCAATTCGTAACATTTTTATGTATAAATTATCGCAATTTACATACTCTGCTAACTTTTCTCTATTTAGAAACATGTCAAGAACATTTATTTATTTATCTTATTTTTCTTTATCTGTATTATAGTGATTTTCAACTCATTAGGCTGGTTCGTCACTTTTACTTCCATTTTTGGAAGAATGTCGGGAGTGAGAATTGAACTCGTGACCTTTAGCGTGAGAGGCATGGATGTTACCACTACGCCAGATTGCCTCCACCATGTCAAGAACATGTCAAACGTGAGAATTAATATATATATATATATATATATATATATATATATATATATATATATATATATATATATATACGTTTTTGAGAAAAATCAATTTTAATTTTTAAAATAACTTTTTTATCAGCGACATTTTTGGTCTTTTTTTCCCACATTTCACCCTTTGACAAAAATTTTGTAGGTATCATAGTTTCTAAGTTATAAATTTTTGTAAAAAATCAAGAAAACAAATTTGGTTTTCCCAAAAAGTAATCTAATTATTTTTTGAATGTTTCAAGTATGCAAAGTTGCTTAAATTACCCATGTCTTAACACCCACGACATTTCACTGCTATCAGAGATGGTGCTGCCAACGGCCAGTCGAGTTGGCATGAAATTCGTCTATTATTTTATGCAATGTGAATTTTTTTATGGAATGCCGAAATCGATTGTCTCAAAAATCTCATCAATCCATTATGAAATGACTGAGCAATAAGCATTTGAAATTGGACATTTTTCACAATGCTACCGATTTTCGTTTTTCAATTTGCACCCCCAATATGCTCCCGACAGAAGCAGTCCTACGCCAAAACACAAATTCTCGGTATATATTTGACAGAATGTACAAGTGCATCGCAAACGAGACTGGGTGGTTTGGGTGTATTTTTCACACGGTAATTCGCTAATTCCGACTTACGTCCCATTAGTTCTCATTTCAACACTTTATTATTGAGTTCGTATGCAAATCACCAAACAGATAATTTTGTTTCCCACATCGCGAAAGTTAGGAACAATAAAACGCCGCCACTTGTCGGCAACACTTTGTAATTAGTGGTGCTTGCAGAAAGTGTCGGCACTGCTTCACATATGAGACCCCTTTGGTGGGGACTCTCTCCTGATCTGCATGGAAGGCCGGTTCTGCGATAGCTAATAATCGCGTGATTAATTCAAATAAAGAGCCACAACCACGTCTCGTGCGCCGCAATGAAAGGTCGCCGAAATTCACGCGCGTCGCCATTGCCGTGCCATTTGTGTGCGTGCAGTTTAATTTGATTTCATTTCGCGCGCGTCTTCTCTCGTTTGCGCACAACCTGATGAGCAGCGGTAAGCATAGGGCAGCTCATAGTTCAGTGGGCATATTGTTGAAATGTGGGTTTTCTTGGTTGATGATGAATGCAACTGACGGGTGTGGTAAGTGTTGCCAGGTACGCTTGATGTGCAATGGAATTGTTGAAATTGCACTAACTATTCACTGAACAGTTTTCCTTTGCAACATACCACTCGAATTCATTGCGAATGTAAAGATTTACACATAGTGTACTGCAATTGCACAGTAATTTGAATTTTTATAATGTTCCAGACATTTATAGATCTGTTGTTTTTGACGTAGGACTACGTCTTTCATTTCTATACCGGGGTGTAAAATCAAAGTTTCGAAAACGAAAGCGTTACGCCGGAGACCGAGATTTTGAGTGTTAATAGCTCCTAAACAACTGAACGAAATGGTATGATAAACACTTCATTCGAAAGATAAAATGTCTACGCGTTCTATACTTGTTACTTTCTGATCCAAAAACTTGTTTCAATAGTCTTAAATTTGCTTTCAAAATAGGCTATTGAAATCACCAATCGGTATATAAGCGAGCGGCGCTCGGAAATCCACTCAGTTCTAATTGAATAGCGATTGGAGCATGTTGTCGCTGTTGTGGTGAAGCTCTTCATTTATCATGAAAGCGCGGATGAACGGTGTCACCAAGAGCCTGTTTGTGCACCTTAGGCCAGAAGGGAATCCATCAGGAGGAGAGTGATGCTACAAACGGTTCCCCGGGAAGATCTCGAAGCAGCCGCTACACACACACATACACGCACGGAATTCTTTCCGTTTGGATCGAGAAAGATCAGGAAAATAATCTGCCAGTTCCTCTAGGAATTTAAAAATACATTCATGTGAAAGAGTTTATTTGAATGTTTTCTATCCATGTAACACTGTGACCAAATATGTTTCAATCAAGTGCTATTAACAGATGGTTATCGAGTTAGCATTAACCACTGGTGGGCTTCCAGTATCGAGGAAAATGTGGAAATATCTAATCGTTACTGAAAATAATCTGCCAGTTCCTCTGGGAATTTAAAATTACATTCATATGAAAGAGTTTATTTTAATGTTTTCTATCCATGTAACACTATGACCAAATACATTAGGTTTTGTGATTTTTCAATCAATCGCAATCAACAGGATAGCTTCTGAAGATTATTCTTCCCCATCAGTAGGATATTTCCGTATCCAATATTGGATGCATAAAACCTTGTGCCTCCAACGTAACGCTCTCGTTTTCGAAGTTCTCCAAATATTCATTCATTCAGAATGAATTCAGATTCAACTTCATACAAATGATCTCTAAATCAACGATAGTCCTACGTCACCCTTGCGGTTATACCATAGATATAACCCACTTCCTGTTTTTTTCTATATTAATAATTCTAACGGGTACAAAGCCCTGATGATCATCTTCTTCTAGGACTTTGCATCTCCTCCCACGAAGGATTTTATGGTTCAGCAGACCAAATCTAGTTAGGCATAGAAATTTCCCTTCCAAGAATCCGCAGTCTTCGCAAAACTAATGTACTGCATTGACACAGTAAATGTGTAAATGTCGAAGCTGAAACCAAAATTCAGGAACGACAATTATCATCTGTCCGTTTTCCGATTTTTTACCTGCTCGACCAATGTCCGGTCAATATACTCGGATCTGCTTTATTCCAGCTAATTCTATTCAAGAGTAGGCTGCACGTTATTCTGTTACAAATTGTACGGTTAATGAGCAAACGGACTAATTACATTGGTAATAAATTTAATGCATTGATTATGAGATACAAGGGTAAACACGCAAAACGTGATATGATCCGCAAGTAACAAGAGAAAAACTAAAAATAATAATCTGAATATTTAAAATTGTTCAACAGTTTACTTTATTTGACAAAAAGGCATTTCAAAAATGCCAATGGCTTTACTATTATTAAGTATAAAAAAAATTATAAAAAATTGAGACACGACCACATTGTTGACGTAGAACTACGCTGTTATTTTCTTCGGAAGTTATTTTAGAATGCTGCGAAATTTAAAAAAAAACGGTTTAGTAGAATAGTTTTGTAGCATTAGCATTAGGTTTAGCATTGAGCAAGTTGCACAATATCGTAGGTGGTACGAATTTAGAACTATTAAGTTAAACACTAGCCTCCATCCATTGCTGATGATTGGTAATATCTCTTTGATGAAGGCATGTTTCCTCCAACAGTTGAGAACTGTCCTGGCCACGTTCTTGCAACTGCTAAGGAGAAGGAAGAAGTGTTAGTTCGACAATTACTTAAGAGAGATGCAGAGAACTCTACGACCTCTCATGAATGTCTCGAGAATTTAGGAATGTGTTAGTAGGGAAGGTAAGACATAGGATACACTCAGCCGGTGTTACTGGCGTAACTTGTTATTGTACTATTACTATTACTATTACTATTACTATTACTATTACTATTACTATTACTATTACTATTACTATTACTATTACTATTACTATTACTATTACTATTACTATTACTATTACTATTACTATTACTATTACTATTACTATTACTATTACTATTACTATTACTATTACTATTACAATTACAATTACTATTACTATTACTATTACTATTACTATTACTATTACTATTACTATTACTATTACTATTACTATTACTATTACTATTACTATTACTATTACTATTACTATTACTATTACTATTACTATTACTATTACTATTACTATTACTATTACTATTACTTTTACTATTACTATTACTATTACTATTACTATTACTATTACTATTACTATTACTATTACTATTACTATTACTATTACTATTACTATTACTATTACTATACAAATTACATCTGCGGTGGGAACTGGTTGGTTCAAACTATGTGATACTAGATATTACAAAAGCACTTCAGTTCAAGATTGTTGTCACTGTGTAAAAAGAAGAGGTTTGTTAATTGTTAATATGATTTTCATTTATTAAGAGAATATATATGTGATAGTAAAAGTGCTTCAGTCATCTCTTCTACCATAGGCACAACCCTCTATCCCTTATCAATTAAACATTAAATTGAAGAATAACATATTTAAAAAACTAAATAATTTAAGTATTGAAGAAATCCATAATTAAAAAAATCACAGGAGGGTTGTGTCCGAGACACGACCGCATAGTTAACGTAGGATTCCGTTAGGCTATCTGTTTTTTGTTCTGTATTATAGTGATTTTCAACTCATTTGGCTGGTTCGTCACTTGTACTTCCATTTTTTGGAAGAATGTCGGGAGTGAGAATTGAACTCGTGACCTTCAGCGTGAGAGGCATGGATGTTACCACTACGCCAGATCGCCTCCTCTAGGCTATCTGTTGATTTTGGATATGTTTGAAGAATTACATCGTTAAACTCTTTGATAATGATTTGATGACCAAACGACCCGTTCTCGAGCGGGAACACACCTTGGTTTTTATTCATGAAAATTGAAATAAATCGTTTCATATATGAAGTAATTTTCAACACAACTGCTACCATATATTTTACACTCACACTTGTAATACATTTTTCACAATACACGATCAGTCATTGATATGCAATTCCACGAAGCAACATTTCGGTGGGAGCAAAAGCTCCCTCTACTATCATGTATTTGCAAAGCCGATTTCCCCCAGGCAGCTTGGTTTTGATGTCTCTGTTAGGGACCCGCCACACGTGTTGTAAATTTTGACCAATCAGATGTGGTTATTTCCGTCAGGATAGGGGTTGAAATTTTTCAATAGTTCGATAGTTAGTTTCATGACATATATTATTATCTTCAATATAAAAAATTGTTTTGGAGTGGCGAAATCGATTGACGCAAAAATTTCATCAATCCAATCCAATGACTGAGCAATATGCGTTTGAAATTGGACAATTTTCACGATGTGCTCGATTTTCGATTTTCAATTTATACCCCAACATGTTCCCGAAAGACGTAATCCTACGTCAAAATGGGTGGGTTATATTTTAGACATAACCGCAAAGTTGTGGTGGGACTATCTTAGTTTAGTTAGTTAGGGAGTTTAGTAATCATTTATTTGTATTGAATAAATTTTTATATTGAATAAAATAATTCCCGAATTGAATTTAATTCAATATATTTGCTTGGTGAGTAAAAATATTGAACAAATGCCTTGTAAGGTCAATTCATACATTGTGACAGATTATGTTCTTCATTACGAGTACATCAAATTACTGCCCTTTTACGTTTTGTATGACGCCTAGGACTTATAAAATATGTCAACGGAAGAGTTATCAAACGATTATTGTATTTTACATTTCCCTCTGAAGTTTGTATCTCTCGTGTGTACGCACTTCTCGAATACTGAATTTACTTGATTTGATGAACTTCAGGCACTCATTTTCTATTTTGACATGTACTTCGAGCGCATATTGTTTAATCAATAGGCGTTCTTGCAGCAAATGGTTATAAACATTTTGCCTAATCTTCCATTGATATGCGTAGAAATTCAGATAGCAGAAGACATGCAGGCATATCCTTCAATGCAATCTTGAATAGCTGAGCCAAAACGTTGTGTAATCCGTGTTAGGAAAACACTTTCCGGAAAGCAAAAAAAAAACATGCGGGTGCAAATATATCATATTCATAGCCTATATTGCAGTCTGCACAAAGGCAAGCGAGTACAAAAGTATTCGCAATTTGCATTTATTTGCAAAGCCGATTTCCCCAGACACCTTGGTTTTGAAGTCTGTGTTAGGGAAACAACTTTCAGTCGGAACAAAAATACCTCCATCTTGCATGTGTTTGCAGTGCCGATTTCCTCCAGGCACCTTGCTTTTGAAATCTCTGTTAGGGAACACATTTCGGTGGGAACAAAAACTCCCCCTACTTTCAAGTATTTGCAATGCCGATTTCTCCAATGCTTCTTGGTTTTGAAGTCTGTGTTAGGGAACACATCTCGGTGAGAACAAAAATCACCTTACTTTCATGTATTTGCAATGCCGATTACCTCAAGGCTGCGTGGTTATGAAGTCTGTGTTGGGGAAACCGTAAATCGGACCAATCAAAACGTGGCAGTTAGGGCGTTTAGATAACGCTTATCATTTCACAGTTATTCAATTGTTTATCTAATGAAAAATAACATTTTATTAATTGCGATAGATGCGTAGAAATATTCCCTATCAATTGATGCAAACATCTTTCCGATCCAGTAAAAAATGTTAGAGAAATAAGCATTCGAAATCTTTCATTTTTTCCTGCATGTTCTGTGTTTAGGTTTCCATTTTACTCCCCATGTATTCCGGTTAGACGTAGTCCCACGTCAAAAATAATAGTATTACAAAATTAATTAAATCAAAAATTACAGAATTCAAGAGTTTAAATTAAGCAATGATTGATTTGACTAATGTGTTTATGAAAAAAATAAAATGAAAATTAATGTTTTCTGGAACCACTGCACGCCCACACAACAACATCGCATTATCGTTATGTACATACGGATTCTCCGAGATACACTGCCATGTTAGAGGCGAATGAACTGGAAAGTTTAAAGCCTCTTTAAAGCAAAGAAGAAGAAGAAGAAGACACTGCCGCTACCGCCACCGTCACTAATGCTTCCGCACATTTGTGATCTTACACATACATTGACACCCGTCGGCTCAAAATATCACTGAGTAATCTGACTAAACAACCGAGATATTTTTTTTTTTACTTTTTATCCCGAATCGGAAAACTATTTCGTAACACGTCGCTCGTGAAAATCATTAGTAGGCCGTGTATTCATTTCACTCACTGTTAGTTGTCGGATATTCGCTACTTTAAAATCACATTGACATCAGCACATAATCTGCTTCAAATAACAACACACTATTTTACCCTCGCTCTCACGTTTCACTCTCATGATGAAAATCCCTCCTGTGATCAATACACAAGCTGACCGCATTTTCCACTTTATTTCATATCAATGCATTGAAAATTTACATATTTTGCACCACCAAACAATCGTCCATCATAGCATCAAAATATTAGGTGATTGTTGCATCGCGACAGGGCCACTCATACGGGAGCAGATACAAATGGGGTTTCAACGTAGCGAAGATGTGCTATTTATACATACGGGTTATGAAGCACGCACGTACACACACAAAACCGAATATCGATGGCTTAAAGCAACTAAATATGGTTGTGTCCCATTCACCCGAATACCATTCTCCCGAAACGTGTTTACCCGAAGCACATTTACCCGCATGTAACACACTCCCGAATGACATTGACCCGAATGTAACAAATATCCGAATGCAACATATATCCAAATGGACATTTACCTGGATGCAATAAATACCCGAATGCAACATTTACCCGAATGAAGAATGGAAACTTCCGACAAATCATATTTTGAGTTCTTTCGAATCTCCTGTTGATAAAAAAGATTAAATCAAAACAACAAAAATATGAAGTAAAATGGGAAATTATAATGTGGAAATTCGGAAAAGATAATAAGTGTAGGCACAATTGACATACCGTCTTCTTTCCTTTCCGTATTGCTCTTTAAGGCCAATAGATCATTTAGCAATGAGCATGGGTTATGGAATATATATTGAGCAAGGCCCGAAATCTTCAAAGGTGAAAAATGAAGACCGACTCTACTCTCAGTAGCTTCGCTTCGACTAGAACTGCTTCGGCAGTCGCCCACAACAAAAAGTGACTTGACTAGAGGATCAATTGACTAGCGTTGACTAGCGAGGATGACTGGTGAACTAGTCCAGTCAGTGGTTATTTTAATTGACTCGACTAATGAATACAAATCTGCCTCTTCATTCACCTGACACTAATTTTACACTCGCGTACGCAATCTTATTTTTAGTCCATATAAAGAGGAACGAAAACGTGATTTCTGATGCAAAACAGAAGTTACCCCATTAATGGACGGTTTATTGTCTACCCATCGTGAACTCAAACCAACGAACTTAGACATTTATCAAGTATGCTATAAAGGTCCTCACGTTAGTATTAGTAAATAGCGTTCAAAATAGCGCACACACACTGCACGCTATTTTATACGAGTGAGTAATTTTCGTGTACGATATAAACGAATCTAGCACCTGTAGCGTATGTCAAACCACGTTGAACTCAAACTGTGGCAGTATTTCCCTTTTCCATATTCTTTCTCACATCTTCATCCCATTATCCCTATCCATAAATAGTCCTTCTCATTTCACACTAAATGAACCCAATCTCCCAAACCCTCTTTAAGCGCAGGCCATAAAGTATTAGTCATCCGCTATACGATTTATGACTGCGATGCAACATTCCCATGCTGTAAATAAATACCGCACTTGTATCAACATTTTTTTTTTTATCCCATTTATTTATTTAAGGCTCATTAGCATTTTAGCTGTAACAGAGCCGAATTTGAATCGTGTACATGTCACGTGGTTATCATATCTATAATTAGCACATTACACAGTTGCCATTCGCCAGTATTCCTTCTATACCATTACATATGGTACATTCACACAGTAGCCATTTAGGCGTAAGAGTTATTCTTTCTGTTCTTCCATTATCCAGTTGGACCACCGGACAGCGGAGACAGTTGATTGATCATTGTTGAGTTATTTATAGAACAGTAGCCCGATGTGTCTGGCAGAGCAGAGCAGTTGTATGGATGAATCGATCTTATTTCGACCGTGGATCGATCTCCATCGCTGATGATTGTTGCGTGGACGTAGCTATTCTGTAAGAACACAAAGATGGTCAATGAGGGCCCTGAGTTTTGAACTCACGATCGATCGCTTACTAAGCGAACACGCAACCAATGTGGCTACGGAGACCCCCTTGTATCAACATGTTACGCAAGTGCCGGTTGTATTATTTACATTCCATTGAGGCTACGTTTGCGCTAGGCAAAGCGGAAACCTGAAGACCTACTTTTCCTCATCCTCACTTTTTCTCTTATACGTAATTCACCAAATGCGATGCTCCGCCCAGCTGAAAATGTTTGTGTAGAGTTTAAGTTTATTCTGTAAACTAGTATATAAGAACATATTTTGTAAGAGACAGAGGCTCATCAGAAGTAGTCATAGTTTGAAGTTGAAGGCAGACCACGGTTCGTGTTGGACCGGGGACCTGCGCTTTATATAAATAAACAGTCTCATTACAGAACTAAAAGATGTTCTGTATTAATTTGTTATAAAACATCGGTGCATGCACACATACATGGGAGAGAGAAAAAGAGGAACGAATTCATTTTGGGTGAAGTCACATAAAAAAGCAATGAGGACAATTTGACGGGGAAGAATGAAATGATATAGTCGAATCGGTAGAGGGAGATAGCGACTAAACACCCGACTGACTGTTTAGTCGTTTTGGCGGAGAAACTGCGTGAAGATGCCAAAAGTCATTGCTAACTGAATACGGATAAAGTTAGTCAGATAGTCAGCTGACTATCCTCAGTTGACTATGACTATGCAGAGCCCTGATATTGAGCATGGGTTATGGAATATTCCAAGCAGGTAATTTTAACATACAAAATATGAAGCATAAAAATAATGTGAAAAGAATAAATAAGTTCTCAAATGGGGATCAACACTAGGGTAGGAGCCTACCTGTTGGTCTCAAATGTTCCTATCTCACGCCTCCACGAAGATCATATGACGACATTTTTAGATCGGGCGTGAACTGGAAACACACACCTGGTCTTGGCTCCGAGAACGGGTGTCGAAAGTGGCTAAGTGAGGGGGTGCGAGCGAGTCAGAGCGCTATATCTCTCCCGGGGAAGGCCTCCCGGGTCATGGAGGCCTTGCCAACCCGCTGTCTCCCGGGCAAAGGAGATACACCCAATAAAATGGAGCTACGATCACGAAGAATAATTAGAATGCGATCACCCGAGGAGGGTCCCCGAACTGGAGCTGGTCCTGGAACGGGCGTAAGAGCGAGCGGCCAGCGGCTGGAGGGCGAGGTGCAAGAGCGGGCCACCAGCCGGGTTCAACCCGAAGAGCTACCGCCACACGGAAACAGCAGCCATCGACATCACCCAAGAAACGCTGCGCCTACGAGACGTGTTACGACTGCCAGACGACAGTCGTCCACACTTGTGGGTACCACTAGGCGCCGGATCATGTGGACACACGAAATGAATGAATTCGTGATCCGCGCCTATTACATCTGCACTGCTTTGGAGACGGACATGAGCGGTCGCCCTCGAATACTAACAATGTTCGAGGAAGCGTATCCAGAGTTCGTCGGGAGGCTTGATCAGAACGCGATGAACGCGAGGCGTAGAGCGATAGTACGCAACAACATGCTCTCCCAAACGCAAATCGACGAGATCAAGCAACAGGTGCAGAGAGAAATAAGCTCCAGGAACAACAGAGCAAGCGATGTGTCGAGACGAAGTTCAGTACGGCTGAGCAATTCATTCGCGAGTGGGGCACGCGAATCAGCACCAGTGGAGGCCACAGTACAACAACCCCCTGAGCCGGAAGACCCACAGCCAGATCAACAACTACTACGCGATCTGGTCTTCCACTACGACGAGGCGATCTCACAGTTCCGCGACACAGACCCATTGTCGCGCCCCAGGATCCCGAAGTTGCAGCATTCCCGCAGGCTGACAAGTGCAGTAAAGCTCATGAACGAGCACGTTCTTCCGCTGCACTTGGTTGATGCTGAGAACATGGAGGAGCTGCAACTGAAAGTTTACTGTGCTGCTGTGGCGACCGCCAAAAGTTTAGGATACCGTATTAGGCCAAGAGGCGGACTGCTCCAACATCTCCGTGAAAGGCGTGAGCCTCCATGGCGAAGGAGATTGGAGCAACGGATCCTAAACAAGCGCGCCGCAATTGGAAGACTGATGGCGTACAAAAGAGGCAGCAGATCGGCGAAATTATGTCGCCAAGTTGCTGTGATCGTGCGGCCTACTGAACTTCACCAGCTGGGAGCTCACCAGCTGACGGAAAAACTCGACACACTGGTACAGCAATTGAGCGTCCTAACTAAACGGCTGAAACGTTACTCTGACTCTGCAAAGCGCCAGGAACAAAATCGGATGTTCAGAGATAACGAAAAAGCGTTCTACGACCACATTAGCGACGAGAAGCCCGACTACCGCGAAGGTTTGCCAGATATTAGCGATGTGACGAACTTCTGGGCTGGTATTTGGGAGACCCCAGTAGAACATCGCGACGGGCAAATGTGGTTAAGACGGGAGGAGGAGAGTTGTGGTGAAATTGGAGAGATGCCAGCTATCATCGTCGGAGAGAACGATGTCCGCGAAGCCTCGCGGTACCTGAGGAACTGGGCAGCACCGGGCCCCGATGGTGTCCAGAACTTTTGGCACAAGAAGCTGACCGTCGCACATCCAAAGATAGCTGAGTGCTTCAACAAGGTGCTACGTGACCCACACAACCTTCCTGAATTCGCCACCCGTGGCGTCACCTTCCTCCTCCCGAAAGACAGCAACACATTGAACCCATCAAAGTACAGACCGATAACGTGCCTATCGAGTCTGTACAAAATACTGAGCAGCATAATTACCGCCAAAGTTTCTGCTCACTGCGAACAGCATCACATCATCGCAGAAGAGCAGAAAGGATGCAGGAAAAATACGCATGGCTGCAAAGACCAGGCCATCATCGACGCAGCCATAGTCGGCCAGGCGGTATATAACCAGCGGAACCTAAGTATGGCCTACATCGATTACAGGAAGGCTTATGACTCCATACCTCACTCGTTTCTCGTCCGGGTATTGGAGCTCTACAAAATTGATCCCGTCGTCGTTAGGTTCCTGCAGCATGCGATGAGGCAGTGGAGTACGTCTCTGCACCTCAGTGATGGGGAAAATGTGTTGCAGTCTAGAACGCTGCAGATAAAGAGGGGGATATTCCAAGGCGACTCTTTCAGCCCGCTTTGGTTTTGTCTGGCACTGAACCCCCTCAGTAGGACGCTCAATAGAAACGGTCATGGCTATAAAATAAGGTATGGCGACGGCGCTCACGAAGAAGTGACCCATACCTTCTACATGGATGATCTCAAGGTCTACGATGATTCACGTCAGCGTCTAGGTGTAGCTATCCGGGTTGTCGAAGACATAAGCAGGGACATCTGCATGGAGTTCGGCCTTGACAAGTGCCGCTGTGTCCATCTGCTGAAAGGGCAGCTTACCGAATCCGGAGGTTACGAGGTCTATGACGGCGAGTTCATAAGAGACATGGTTCGTGGCGAATCCTATAAATATCTTGGATTCCGACAGCTCACCGGGATTCGCCACTCCGACATCAAGACGGAGCTGCGAGACAAGTTCTTGAGTCGAGTGAACTGTGTCCTGAGGACTTTCCTCAACGCGGGGAACAAGGTACGCGCGATCAACACATTCGCGGTTCCCCTGCTGACCTTCAGTTTTGGTGTAGTCAAATGGAGCAAAACTGGCCTAGAGGACCTTGAGAGGAGGATGAGGAAAGCATTTAAAGAGGCCGGAATGCACCATCCTCAATCGGCACTGGAGAGAGTTTCACTGCCACGCAAAGAAAGGGGACTTGGAATAGTCGACATATCTGCACTGTGTGTTGCCCAGGTACGACAACTGCGCGAGTACTTCGCAGAACGCGCCAACCAAAACGCGCTATACCGGGCTGTCTGCGCCGCCGACAGAGGATACAGCGCTCTGCACTTGGCGCAAGCGGAGTACCAACTCAACTGCAATCTGCAGACAGTGGAGGAGATGATTGCAGCTTGGAAGCAGAAGGCAGTGCATGGTGCCCACCCCCATCAACTGGATCGGCCACACGTCGACAAGGCCGCATCTAATCTGTGGCTAACGCGTGGTGAACTCTCTTCAGTAGTAGAAGCCGACATGATAGCCATCCAGGACAGGATAATGCCGACGAGAAACTGCAGGCGGTACGTCTGGCATCAAGACGTTGATGACATTTGCCGGATGTGCCATCAACCAGGTGAAAACATAGAGCACATTATGGGAGGCTGTCCCGTTTTGGCCAACGCAGCCTACACCGAGCGCCACAACAACGTGGCCCGTATTGTTCATCGACAACTGGCGCTCCAATGTGCTCTACTGGAAGACAACGTACCAAACTACCGGTACCTGCCTGCACCTGTCCTGGAAAATGACCGTTTCAAGCTGTACTGGGATCGCACTGTTCTGACCGACCTCTCGATCCACCACAACCGTCCAGATATAATGGTTTACGACAAGAGCGACCGCAAAGTCACCATCATCGATGTCGCTATTCCACTGAACCAGAATCTGGAGGAGACCCACGGTCGCAAAATCTGCAAGTACCGACCATTGGCCGTGGAGCTCAAGGAACTGTGGGGGCTAAGGGAGGTCCCAAGAATTGTTCCAGTCGTTCTCTCTGGAACTGGAATTGTCCCGAAGACACTTCTGGAAGCGCTAAAGGTGTTGAACATGGAGAAGGAATTGGCCGGCATCCAAAAGTCGGTCATCCTTAGCACCTGCGCGATTGTCCGACAATTTCTCGGTCAGGACTGAAACAGCACGAGCATGCAGATACGTGCATTCCGCAGAGCCTAGTCCCCCTTTGGCATTCAGAAGCCCGGGGGCAGGTGAAAATTCTGGCTAGGTTCGCCTAGTTAAGAAGTGAGATAAGTCTGCCATAAAAGAATAAGAAAAAAATGGTACACACGTAACAACCACCACAGCGCAGCTTTTATCATGAACTTATTATTGTTTGACGAAATTTATCCTGAGGTCAATGTAATGGGGACGAAGTCTCCATTTAATGAAGATAACGAACCGAGACGGCACCAAGCCACCGAGGTGACCCAATCCGAGTCGACCGCCGATCCGCCGTCGAAAGCGGCGGCCACTCGCAAGCAATCATGTGTTCCACTGATTGCCCGGTTTGTTTGAAACATAGGAGACGATCCCTTAGTTAGGTCCGACCTGGTGCGTTACGTTTGCACAGTTAATTATGCATGTCATTCATTTTGATTGCATTTGATTGTTACAAACGTGATGCACCAGATAAATGAATGCCGTCCTGACTAGCGGATCGTATCCTCCTATGTTTCAAACAAACCGGGCAATCGGTGGAACACAGATTTGCTTGCGAGAGGCCGTCGCTTTCGACGGCGGGTCGGGAAAGACGAACACTTGGCGGGAAAGATGGACCCCTGGGTTGGCAAAGATGAACACTAACTGAAAATTCAAGTTTATGTACTCGATAGGTTTTGGAGGTCTTCAAATAGGTCTTGAAAATGATCGAACAAAAAGGCTAGACCAAAATCACCTAGAAGGGCATGCAATTTTTCTAATTTTTTTTCATGTCTAAAATAGATTCCGGAATGACAAATTCGAATAACGTTTGAATAACCGCTCTGCTGATTCGTCCATGATATCTGGTTACACTTGCAAACATAGTTGGCATCTGTTAAAAAAATAAGGAGGAGGTAATCAAAATGTTTTAAAACAAAATGATTGTCTTCAGTCGATGGAGTGTCCGTCATACCCGCCTTGAGAAGTATTTTATTTTCATCAATATTTCCGGAGTAAAAATTATGAAACTTCACCGCTGATTAAATAAACTGGAAGAGAAGTGATGGCAAACACTCACGTAACGTAAAATTCTCCAAAAAATGACTCGATAGCATTAAGAACCTCATTTTCTGCAGACGTAAATTTACATTCTTTGTACATTACTTTTCAGTTTTTATTAACAATTCTAACAGAAAGCCAGTAAGGTGTACACAGTGAGTATCAAAGGTGTTGATACACTGTATTGAAAGTTTGTACATCATTAAAATTTAAAATAAAAATGTAATTTGTCAATTCTACATAGATGTCCGTCTTTCCCTACATTCCACTACTAAGTTAGACGGTGAAGTTCCCTGTGTCACGTTAGTGTCATTGAAGATGAAGAAGAAAAAGTAGAACAAGAAGATAGTAGATTATTTCAATTCAAGTATTTTGACACTGATGGCAAATAGTTTATAGACAATGAAAATAAATTAAGTCCCAAAACTTATTCTAAACAAACAACAAGGTGATTTTCGTAATCTACATTTTATTTTCTATTTTTCTACATAATCGACGTAACGTTCAAGGCATTTTTCATGGCGTGGAGGTGAGTAAGGAGGATGCTCGAACGCAGTCCATTTGAATTTTTTCAATTGCTCTTGAGTAACGCAAGCAGAATGGGGCCGCGCATTATTGTGGATGAGGAACACTCCTTTCGTCAATAAACCTGGCATTTTGTTCTTAATCGCGGTTCTTAATCGGTCCAAAGCTTCACAATAGTACTGTGATGAAACAAGCGTTCGGCGGTCAACGATTCGATAACACTGAAGAAATTCGTGACGCAGTTACATCGTACTTCACAAAGATTGACGCTACACACTTCGCGCTCGGAATAGAAAAACTCGTTCCACTCTATGAAAAATGCCTTCGAACGTTACGGCGATTATGTAGAAAAATAGAAAATAAAATGTAGATTACGAAAATCACCTTGTTTTTTGTCCTAACTTTATTTTTCCGCGATTTCTGAGGCACTGAAACTTATTTTTTGAACAACCCTGGTAATCATTATTCGTGCACCCAAAAAATTCACGAAAACTCACTATTTTTGACCTTCCAGACAGGGGTCCCTTCTTAAATGATCATTACAGTGTAAATCTCTCTAAAGTATAGCGTCCGACTAGTTTTGATGACCGACAGAATTTATTCCAACTACTTCTATGCGAGCGCAGCGCTCCACATAATTCTAATCAGAGAATCTATTGGGAGTTTGAGCGAAGATGTTGAAAATGGGTAGCAATGCAATGAATCCCCCAACATCTTAATATGAAAATGAATGGACACAAACGCTGATTGAGAAAAGCTTATCATCGGCTTAACAGCTCGTGACCCATATTTTATCTCGAATTGTGCACTAACTGGGCCTCACATAGAAAAACGGGTGCGCTTGCGGAAAATGCGAGATTAGGCTGATTGGAAAGGTAGCTGAGAGCGGCACGCCAATCTTCCAATCAGTGTCTAAAGCTCACCAATTGGATTACATCTTTTGTTTTGGTTGTTCTCGAGAGAGATCTCTCGCACACATCTCAACGGGTGAAGGTTGTTTGTGACTTTGATGAGAGGAAGCACAGTTTACTTCCAATTATCAGCGGAATTTTCCACTATTTGGGATTTTTTTCTCCCTGTATCGTTGCACTCCGTCGTAAGTAATTTCGGACAATGTGTATCGGTGAAATTATGTAAAATAGAGGAGCGTGAGTACTTGTTGATTGGGTTGCCGTGTTAAGGGATTGAATTGGAGAGGAAACAAGCGAATAAACAAGCACCTGTGAAAAATGATGTTTTCGGCAAAACAGGAAAACAAACAATGGAAACGTTTCTGTACTGTTCATGATGCTTGAAATTATTCAGTGTGTATTATGGTTGGTTCGATTTTTTTTCTCGGCGGATCAATATTTATTATTACTTGATATTTTTTTATATATGAAATGTAATAACTCCCGTGACCGAGTGGTTCGATTCCCGTTCTAGCCGGGGGATTTTTCGTCAGATAAATTTCTTCCGACTTGCACTGTGATCACGTGTATTCTTTTAGCATTAGCATTGAGCAAGTTGTACAATATCGTAGGTGGTACGAATTCAGAACTATCAAGTTAAAAGCTAGCCTCCATCCGTTGCTGATGATTAGTAAGATCTCTTAGATGAAGGCATGCTTTCTTCAACAGTTAAGAATTATCCTGGCCACGTCCTTACAACTGCTGAGGAAAGGGGAGGAATGTTAGTTCAACATTTACTTAAGAGAGATGCAGAGAACTCTACGACCTCTCATAAATGTCTCGGGAATTCGGGAATGTGTTAGTATGGAAGGTAAGCCATAGGATACACTCAGTGTTACCGGCGTAGCTTGTTGTTACTAATTATATATCGGTACTTGATACTTATATAATTTTACTGTAACTATAACTATAACTATAACTATAACTATAACTATAACTATAACTATAACTATAACTATAACTATAACTATAACTATAACTATAACTATAACTATAACTATAACTATAACTATAACTATAACTATAACTATAACTATAACTATAACTATAACTATAACTATAACTATAACTATAACTATAACTATAACTATAACTATAACTATAACTATAACTATAACTATAACTATAACTATAACTATAACTATAACTATAACTATAACTATAACTATAACTATAACTATAACTATAACTATAACTATAACTATAACTATAACTATAACTATAACTATAACTATAACTATAACTATAACTATAACTATAACTATAACTATAACTATAACTATAACTATAACTATAACTATAACTATAACTATAACCACAACTATAACTACTTATGGTCATAGTTAAAGTAATACTATTACTTATTTCTTATCACTATTACTATTACCTAGTGAAAATGGTGGCTACTGGGGGAATTGGTTAGTAAAATAGAATTAGATTAAATCGTAGAATGTATCAAATGTTCTGCCTGCCGACCGTTGTCACATTGGTTACTGTTAAAAACTATAATTATAATAAGTATAAAAGATAATATGAAATTCAAAATATAAATATAAATAATAATTGGTTAGTGATATTATTCTATAGCTATTAGTAGTGCACTCCGAACTTCCAATTGCTACCACGACTGTGGAACAAGTGTTCTATCAAATCTTAACATGGAACAATAACATTATGGATTTTGTTCATTGCTAGATTGGAAAATTCTCGGGAGTGAGTGTTCCAATTATCGCTTCTTAAATAGGTATGAACATCCATGGCTATTTATCTTGATGACAGAGATATTCTGCATGGTCCTGGAGAAGTTTAACTTTAGTCAAGAACAAGATTCTACACAAAAAAAAATCAAAATTATATTATACTTAATAACATATCTAGATATGAAAAACCTGTACAGCAGTTGAACACTGAAACTCGGAAATATTCATAAACTCGAACATGAAATTCATAATTCAAAATCCAACATCTGAAATATGGAATCTCTGAATTATATGTTATGTAATAAGTCTCCGGAATCTGGTGTAAAAGGGAATTTATCAAATTAGATAATCCAATGTTGTCTTAGAAAACTAAAATTTGAAACAAAAAAAAATTTTTGAAATATTCAGAATTTCGATTCTACATACATTTAATGTATCTGAAATTGAATCTACTTCTAGAATATTTATACGCTCAAACATACACACACGAATATTAGACAAAATACAATAGTACTCGTTCACTAACTGGGCTTTTTCCTAGTTCAACCCAATTATCGAATTCCACACACTGCAAAATAGCAAAACTTCAAATTGAATATTACGTCTATCATTAATAAATAAATGGACTGCAGCAAAGTTATTGTACGCTCTGTTAAAAGTAGTCTAGTAACAATAGGCCCAGTTAGCGAACGACTACTGTAAAGCCAAAAAAGAAAATATTGCAATTTATTAAAGCAGCTGCTGTCGTGGAGCCACATATCTATTAATATTGATACGATGGAAGACAAAAAAAAATAGCTTAGTTGCCGTCCTGAAGCTGACGAAGTTGCGTCGCCCCAATCATGGTAATAACACCCCAGAAGACGAATAAACACCGCTCTGCTGCCATCGTGCCGCTTCGAGAACGTAATACAGGAGTCCACCACATACTCATACGATTTCAACACGAACACGACCGCGAATACATTTGTTTCCAAAATTACACCATAACAACACAAAATATCTAGAAAAAGTTAAAACATGATACTTGAATAATGACGTCATGTCTGATAACCACAGCGTACATAATAATGAGACTCACTACACTCAATCACCTATTCATACTTAGGAATATACGCGTTGACGACACCGAATCTGGGAAGCGACAATTACAATGATGGATTTCCAGGTGGAATGAGCACCTTCAAAACAAAAATCATGAATGAAAATAGATATTTCAGCACCGAACACATACTCCATGTAAAATAATGACACGCCTCTCTCAAACTATGAATATACATCAAACGAAAATTGTGTCTGATAGCGCCAACATATTACAATGGAAATATCAGGAAATGTATTTACGAATTGAATTTTAGAAATCGATGCACACCTATATCGCAAATTTTACGTTGTTTCCTTTATACCTGAGTCAGCAGCTATCCCATTCACCCTCAATGAATGCAAACTTCCCTTTTCACTTTTTATCTCTCTACTCTCCAGAAGAGCTGCCATTTGATGATTCCTGTTGGAACTGGGCTTTCAAGATTCCTGTTGGTAATTTCAATAACCTAATTTAACTTTTAATATTACCTTTTAATGTGTTATAAGCTATACGCTTGTTATGAGGAGAGAAGTATGCTAAAAGAAACAACATGCTAACTCTTTGTATAGGATACAATATAGTGTATGAGAAAAAAAAATCTGTATGAGATATTGATAAAATAAATCACCGATCAGCTACGTCCATTCATGGATGGTTCCTTAAGTGTGATACATTCACCACGATAGCAAAATACATGAGACGGAAAGAGAACACAATAACACCTAACCGAAACGGCGACGATCGAGAGCGTAACGAAAGCGATCGGGTTTTCACTAACACATACGACGTATAAAATTGCTTCATTTTAGCGTTTCACCTCGCCAATTTAGAATTATAAATATAAATATTTGCGTAGAAAATTAAATAAAATGTCACTGATTCCAGAATCACTAAATCAGATAGCACACTTCGCACATTCGAAATATAATTTAAAAAAACAGCAGAAACGCGCGCGTTGTTCGAACCTCTGCTTCTTACTAAATGGAAACAAAAAAAAATTAAATACACATTATCCGCACAATTTACGACTAAATTTGGAAGCTACGCATTAAAGTAACAAAAAGCGTAGCTCTACTTTAAAAAATCGGTATGGAACCATATTTATTGTTATCGCACAGAAACCATCAAAATCAAACGAGACTATGCACGGAGTAGTAGAAAAAAAACATCCGCACCCGATGACTGCCCGATTGAAACTCCGCACTGTGATCACGTGTATTCTACACCCAAACTTATTTTTTTTTCTTTTTTTCTCTATTATAGTGACTTTCAACACATTTTGGCTGGTTCGTCACTTTTACTTCCATTTTTGGAAGAATGTCGGGAGTGAGAATTGAACTCGTGATCTCTGCGTGAGAGGTATGGATGTTACCACTACGCCAGATCGCAAAGTTAATTTTTAGCAAATGTTGTGGCATCCCGATTTATTACATTAATTGAGCCGGGAAATAACAGAAAATGCTCTTCACCCCAATACGTGTAGGGGAAGGGTGGTAAAGACGGACACCCTAAGTAAAAGATGATTTTTTTCGAGAATTTCAACAAAAATATATAGCTATCTCACCACAAATTGATTGTCTAGGTGAAAGAATTTGTCCGGCATGTTTGAAAAAACAAGATTGAGTCGGTAAAGACGGACACTTGGCGGGAAAGATGGACACTGGGGTGGGAAAGATGGACACTGACTGAAAATTCAAGTTTATTTACTCGATAAGTTTTGGAGGTCTTCAAATATGCCTTAAAAATAATTTAACAAAAAGGCTAGACTAAAATCACCTAGAAGGGATGGTAATTTTTCTCATTTTTTCATATCTAAAATAGCTTCCGGCATTCGGAATGACGAATTCGGATAACGTTTTGAAAACCGCTCTGCTGATTCGTCAATGATATCTGGTTGCACTTGCAAACGTAGTTAGTGGGCATCTGTTAATAAAAAATAGAGGAGATATTCAAATTGTTTTAAAAACTAAATGTTTGTCTTTTGTCGGTGGAGTGTCCGTCTTGCCCGACTTGATTAGTATTTTATTTTCGTCAATATTTCTGGATTAAAAATGAGAAAACTTCACCGCTAATTCGATAAACTGAAAGAGAAAGGATGGTAAAACATTCACATAACGAAAAATACCCCAAAAAGTGATTCGATAACAATGAGAACCTTGTTTTCTGCAGGAGAAAATTTACATCGAGCTGCTCTTTGTAAATTCCTTTTATTTTTATTTACAGTTTAAACCGAAAGCCAGCTTGTTGTACACAGGTATTGATACACTGTATTGCAAGTTTGTACATCAATAAAATTTAGAATAAAACCGTAATTTATAAATTATATAGTGGTGTCCGTCTTCCCCGACTTTCCCCTATATCATTTGTATACAGGTCAGACTCGATTATATACAGACTCGATTGTATGTGATACGATTATATACAATTTTGGTCTCGATTATATGCAGTTTGGAGAAAAAAAATTGAATATTTCAAATACGACTTTAAATACACTATAGATATACGAATAGATTTAAGAAATGAGTGTCCATCAACATTGTTACAATTTCCTTATATCCCATCCTTCTCCTAAAAATATGTCACCCTCCTAAACTCGAGTACACCGCGAGTAATCGGTTTTCCACCTTACTAACCATAGATGTAAGAAAATTGTTTATATATATAGTTTTAAAATTATATTTAAGAATTCGGCTCCTTTAAACTTAAGCAACTGAACCTGTAAAAATAAACGAATTATAAAAAAAATACGACTTATTTCAAGAAGAAATGTAACCTTTCAACGTTAAGGTGAAATTTAAGTAGCTATTACTATTGCTATTGCTATTGCTATTACGATTGGGGTAAAAATCGTGATTTTGGAAGATTTTGCTTGATGTTCACAAGGAATTGTTTATATCAACATTGCGGCCAAATTAAGAAATATAGAAGTGGGGTGTCAAAGAGCAAATTATAGAGCAGTTAGAGAGCATTGAATTAAATGATAGAAACAATCAAGTTTAATATAATTTTCTAGGATGAAATTAATAATAACACATTAAAAATTATTAGATTTTATGTGTTTCACTTCCAAAATGTTCTTAAAACCCTCTAATGTAAAGTTCCACTACTATATCCTGTGCTAAATTTTGTAATCTTTTAAGTGAAAGCAACAGACTCGTCTTCCGTAGCGTACTTTTTAATGTAGAGCCAGTTTAAGGCAACAGAATCCGAAACAAAACAAAAATAACTCTGTCATTGTTGAAATTCGACCGCATATAGCAAGGATTATTTTCATCAAATATGATCATCTATCACCTCCTGAGAGAATCTGGATAACATATTTTTTTCATATGAGAAATGTGTTTTCTGACTTTAAGGGGATGAATCAAAAATGGAATTCTCCTTTTTTTATTCAAAAACCGAAAAATGCATGCAAAAAAACCAAAAAAAAATGAAAATTTTTTAGACTCGATTATATACAGGATTCGATTATATGCAGTGAAAAGAAATCATAAACTGTATATAATCGAGTCCGTCCTGTAATATATATGCTAGAGCCAATATGAGCGAGCGAAACAGACACGTAGTTTACCAAATACACGGCCCAGATAGAGAAAAATAGCTATTCTCGTTCATGCCTTTCTTTTTCCTCTTAGACAACATTTTTCAACTTCATTTTATTATTATTATACAGAGTTATGGCACTTCTCAGCATTGAGCTGGAATGTTCACCTACCCCCGGGCTTCTTAAATGCCAAAGGGGGATTAGGCTCTGTGGTATCTTTTTTTTTTCTTTCTTTTTTTCTCTTTATAATAGTGTCTGCACAATCATCGTGTTCTAATTATGGTGATTCAGGAACCGTCGCACTATGTTACACGTTCCAAGAATCACTGCTTTCTGCATAACCGCAAGCTGCTCTGTTACTTGCAGCTCCTCCAATGACTGCGTGAGAGAGTGTGGAACTAAACCAGTAGCAGAGATCACTACTGGTAGAATACGGATGCCTTTCAAATGCCACATTTGTTTTAGTTCTTCTGCCAAGTCATGATACTTGGTTATCTTGGCAGCAAACGTAGATTGTAGATTGTGGTCTAACGGTACTGCAATGTCTATTATCAGCACTTCTTTCTTATTTTTATCGTAGATATCAGGGCGATTAGCTGTTATTCGGACATCCGTAATAATCTCTCGATCCCAGTACAACTTGTAGCAGCTATTTTCCAAAACCGGATCCGGAATATACTTGTAGTAGGGTACCAACTGATTTACCAAGTTGCGTTTTGATGCTAGCTGTTGATGAACAATCTTGGCAACCGAGTTGTGACGATTGAGATAAGCTGATTCGGCTAGCGCTCCACAGCCGGCTATGACGTGTTCAATCGTCTCTCCTACTTTATTACACTTTCTGCAACAGTCAACAACGTTTTCGTGCAAGATGTACTTCCGGTAGTTTTTAGTCGCTATTATCCGGTCCTGGATGGCTACCATAAACCCTTCTGTTTCAGAAAAGAGTTCACCTCGCACCAGCCACGTGTTCGATAATACTTTGTCGATATGCGCTTGCTCTAAACGATGGGGGTGCGTCCCATGATGTTCCTTTTGCTTCCATGATGTTGTTTTTTCTTCTATGGTCTGCAAATTGCAGCTAAGTTCGTACTGCTCCTGCGCCAGATGCAGGGCACTGAATCCACGGTCCGCTTCACAGACAGCGCGATAGATATCGTGACGGGTCTGACTTTCCACGAAGTAACTCCGCAACTGCTGGATCTGGGAACTGCAAAGCGCTCTAATGTCAGTGACACCTCTTCCTCCTTCAACACGTGGCAAGGTGAATCTTTCTATGGACGACTTTGGATGGTGCATACGGTGCTTTGTGAACGTCACTCTCATTGCTCTTTCTATTGTTTCTAAATCGGTTTTCGTCCACTTCAGCACCCCGAAACTGTACGTGAGTAAAGGAACGGCAAACGTATTGACGGCTTTGATTTTTTTGCCGCCGCAGAGGTTTGTTTTCAAAACCTGGTTGATTCTGATCAAGAATTGTTCCTGGAGTTCCTTCTTGATTTTTGTGTGACAAATCCCTTTCAATTGCAGAAATCCCAGGTACTTATAGGATTCGCCTTCCACCAAATCTTGAATCACTTCACTCTCGTTAATGCGGAATCCTTCAGTCTCCACCAATCGTCCACGGTGGAGCTGTACTGCCTTACATTTTTCGATTCCGAGTTCCATCCGCACATCGGAACTAAAGTCGCTAACACACTGTAGAAGACTATGTAGCGCTTCGGTTGATTCCGCAAACAGTTTCAAGTCGTCCATATAGAAGGTATGGTTTATTGTCGTTGTTCTGTTGATATGGTAGCCATGGCTGCTTCGGTTGAGTGCTCTGCTCAAGGGGTTCATCGCAAGGCAAAACCACAAAGGACTGAATGTGTCACCTTGGAATATTCCCCTGCGAATATTGAGAGTTCTGGATCTCAACATAGTTGTTCCGTCGGTGATACTAAGCGAGGTGCTCCAGTTTACCATTGCGTGTTCCATAAACCTGATGACGCCATCATGTATCTTGTACATTTTTAGTACCTTTATCAGGTACGTATGCGGTACTGAGTCGTATGCTTTTTTATAGTCAATGTACGCCATACTCAGGTTCCTTCTGTTTCGGCTTGCTTGTCCGAAGATGACTGCATCGATAACGACTTGATCTTTGCAGCCCCGCGTGTGCTGTTTACAGCCTTTCTGTTCTTCTGTTAATATTTCGTTAACATCGCAATGGTTTTGTATCTTTTTATTAATCACCGACGTAAGTAGCTTGTACAGGCTCGTTGGACATGTTATTGGCCTGTACTTCGCCGCATTCGCTGTGTCTTGATCCTTTGGCATCAGATGAGTAATTCCCCTGGTCACGAACTCCGGTGTTGTTTGGGGATTTTCTAATACCTTATTGAAGCACTCTGCCATTCGCCCATGAGTTGAAGAAAACTTTTTGTACCAGAAATTGTGCACGAAATCTGGTCCTGGCGCAGCCCAATTCCTGGAATATCGAATGGCTTCGTTGATATCATGGGCGGTTACCATAACGGCAGGCATTGCTTCAAGTCCGTTTCCATATTCCTCTTCTTCTGCCAGCCACATCCTGTTACTTCGGTGTTGAATAGGGTTCTCTCATAAGCCTGACCAAAACTGGGTAACTTCGTCAATCTCAGGAAGACCACCATCGTAATTATTGCGTTTCTTTTTGATGCGGCTGTAGAACTCCCTTTCGTTCATACTGAACATACGATTATCCGCATGCCTTTTCGTACATTCCGTATAACGTCTTAACCTTTTTGATAGAGCACTCAACCGTTGTACATGGGTGTCGAGGATCTCAATGATGCGGTTTTCATTAAGATCAGAGAGCTCTGCCGGCTTCACAATTTCAGCAACTCCACGAATCAGTTTTCGCGATCGACTTCCCCTCTTGTACTGCGTTAGTCGACCGATTTTTACTCGGAGCGTTTGGACACGACCTTCCAGGCGTCTCATCCAAGCAGGTTTCGGTTTTTTGGAGAGTACGCGGTTCTGTCTATCGTCTTGGTGAAAGGTGCGCATTCCTAACGTCCGTACAACAGCTACAGTTCCACAGTAAACGATAAATTGCAGCTCCTCTAGATTCTCTACCACTTCCAGGTACACAGGTAAAACTTCCTGGTCGAGTACTTGGACGGCACTCGTTAGTCGGTGGGAATACTGCAACTTCGGAATCTTGTGTCGGGTTAAGGGGTCCGTTCCGTAAAACTGGGTCACTGCTGCATCCATGTGGAAAGCCAATTCGTTCTTTAATTGACCTCGTTGTTGATCCTCTGCCGGCTCTTGTCCTCTAGGCTCATCCACTGGATCCGGTGGTGGTGCAATAGATTCGCGCCTTTCACTAGCGAACGATGCACTCAGCCTAGCAGAGCTCCTTCTCGACATATCGCTCGATCTTCCACTCTCTCTACGCAGTTCTCGTTGCACTTCCAACTTGATGGCCTCTATTTCAGCCGGGGACAGCATGTTGTGTGACAAAATCGCTCGTCTCCGTGTGTAGAGCTTATTCCGATCTAGTTGGCCGGCAAATCGTGGGAACTGCTCGTTGAACATTTCCAGCATTCTTGGTCTGCCGGACATGTCCGTCTCCAATCTTGTGCAGACATAATAGCTCGAATCACGAATTCATTCATCTCTCTCGTCCACATGATTCGTTGCCGTTGGCGGCCTGTCAATGTGAGCGACTGACGTCGTCCAATCGCAGCATCATTTGCAGGTGCAGCATTGCCATTGTGATTTCTTGTGCTGCGGGTTCTGTTTAGCGTTCGGTTTACGGGCTGAGCCCGATGACTAGGGGTCCGCTCTTGCACCAATTCCTCTAGCCGCTGGCCGCTCGCATGTACGCCCGTTCCAGGACCAGCTCCAGTCCGGGGGCCCTCCTCAGGCGATCGTATTACTATAATTCTCCGATTTCTCAATTGCATTATTGGTAGTTTTCCTTTTCCCGGGAAAACACGGGTTGGCACAGGTTGCTTCTTAGAGTCCTCAACCTGCCTGAAGGACGGTATCTCAGCCGTTCCTAACCTGGAATACAGACGCTGTTGTGGGCCGCTCCTAACATGGAGAACAGACGCTACACTAGTCCCCCTTCCCTGTTTGCATACGACCCAAGGTCCCACCGGGGTTGGTTAAACGATCTTTCCAAGGGTTGCTCGCATCTCAGCTAGTACCTCGTGAAGGTAGGGATCGGAGTTCCTGGGCAGAGGCTAAAGGTCGCAATGGGAACTACGAGACACGTGCACCAGGCTTAACTAACTTTATTATTATTATTATTATTATTGTTAGGATTACAACTAACAGCAAAGACCCCTCGACCGTTCGCCTAACGCATGCATTGCCAACATTTACACACAAGACATACAAAACAATAGTGAATTCCACACAAAGGAAAAAAGGTTCAATTACAACAATAGGATACACAGAGTAAACACATAAGTTATTATAATACCCTAAAATTTGCATGCAAAGTTTCCTAAACGCAGAATAAGTGAAATTGTATTTGTTGCTGTTTATTGTTATTTGTGAAGATTAAAAGTAAGTAATTGTCCATTTTTCTGTAAGCATATAAATTACAATAAATATGTTTACAGCTTCGAGCTAACTTTGAGCAAAAATCAAGTTTGCTTCGGGGAATCCGAATCTTCAGCAACAAAATCTCGAAGTTTTATGGTCGAGAAATAATGCATCGGAGGTCCAACGTTCGTCAAACGAGATCCCAAGCGAGGGCGTTGCGAGAGCGACAAGCAAACCTCCACATCGGCAGCGACCAAGCGCTATTGCGTGATCCAGCTAAAGATAACACCCGCGTTAAGTTATCTTCCGACAATGAACGCGCAGAAGCGTTCGATTGTGCTGGATGTCAGCGACCGAACAATAGTGAACCAATGGTGCGATGTCGAGATTGTCTGTGTTATTGGCATTATTCATGTGCGAATGTGAATTCAACAACAGTTCATATGGAACCATTCGTCTGCGCAACATGCATTCAACCAATCCGTTTTGCCCCAATTCGTCCCTCTTCTAGTGCCTTGAGTACCCACAGTGTACGACAAACACGAATATCCCGTGAACTAGAGAGGTTGGAGGAAGAGAGACAATTGGAGGAACAAATTCATCGGGAACGAGTCGAGCAGGAGAAATTACTCCAAGAAAGGGCTAGACGAGAAACACTTGATCGGCAACGGCAATTCATTGCCCGTAAATATGAGATCTTGAGTCAAGGGGATGAAGATAACGACGATCTGAGGAGTGGGTCCTCAAACAATCAACTCCGCGCACTCCAAAAGAAGCCACTGGTGGACAAAATATTCGTATGCTCAACTTAGCGGACCAGCTAGCCGCAGTAATGGATGTCGAGACCACTGGTAGCATAACTATGGAAGACTCGCTTGGCCAAAGAGATGAAGGTGCACACGCTGTGGAACGTATATTACTCCAGGATCCTGTCTACCCTCCGTTATCACCGGTAAACGTTCGAACCTACTACGAGTTCTTAGAGGAACCTACAACGGGGGTCATTCCTAAGGTGATCAAGAATGAGACGTTGTACGAAAAGTGGCGGTCTGAAACTCACAATATTCGGAGACTTCAGGATTTAAAGGCAGAGCACAAGAAGGAAAATGATATACGACGGAATCGTGAATTGGATTTAATTGAACAGATGAAGCAGATGGAGCTTCAGAAGCGAGAAGAACTGGAGGATCAACGAGCGAAAGAGGCTGATCTGAAAGCGAAACTAGAGCAGCGGGAACGTGAACAGGCGCTCATTGAGGAGAGGAAACAGAACGAGATGGCTGCAGTGCAGAACGAACTGAAGCGGCTGAGGACAATCGAGCAGCGGTTCCTGCAGCAGAACTATTTTCATCGACAGCAGCAGATGGTTGACGGCCACTTAAGTGGGACTGAATTTGTTCCAGATGGATTGTGTCCAAGGTTTCATCAGCGAGCAGCATCAGTGATAAATGTGCAGTCATCGGTAGCGAACAACCGACCAGCAGGAACAGTAGGTAACACCCCCGTACCCCTTCGTACCAACATGCCACCGGTGAGTGTTCAGAATTTGATTCCAAACAATTTACCTCACACTCAAATAAACACTAGCCCCTCGTATTTGTGTCATTCTTTTATTGAAAATGGTTTCCCATCGCCGATCAGTACCCCTATGGGTGATCGCAGCTGTTACAATATAACAGAAACTCCTCCAATATTGCCGTCCCCCCATGTTGCGTCTGGTCCACCGAACCATTGGTCTGTCCCGAGTTCATTTGTGATAAATCCACCTATGTCGAGTAGTGAAATTTTGTCAGCAGAAGTTGTCCCATCGTCCCAGCAGTTGGCAGCCAGGCAAGTCGTGTCGAAGGACTTGCCTGTTTTCTCCGGAGACCCAGTGGACTGGCCACTCTTCTACAGTAGCTATCAACACTCGACTCAGGTATGCGGCTATTCAAATTCGGAGAATCTACTTCGTTTGCAACGAAGTCTCAAAGGTCGTGCCAGAGAGGCGGTTAGCAGCTTTCTACTTCATCCCACAACGATACCTCAAGTGATATCAACGCTGCAAACTCTGTTTGGGAGACCCGAACATATCATCCACAACATGATTTCGAAAGTGCGAGCAATCCCTGCACCGAGGGCGGACCGACTCGAATCGCTTGTGAGCTTCGGTCTTGCGGTGCAAAATCTGTGTGGACATCTAAAGGCGATCCGGCTGGAGAAACACCTGTCGAACCCCATGCTGTTGCAAGAATTGGTCGATAAGCTGCCGGCTAATGTTAAACTTAGTTGGGCGCTACACCAGGAGCAGGTGCCGATGATCGACCTCAGTGTGTTCGGCGAATACATGGGGAAGATTGTATCAGCCACTAGCAGTGTAACCGGTTTCAGCACATTCTCGCAGAAACCATCGAAGGATTCCCGATCCAACGAGAAAGCTTACGTGAACTCTCATACGACTTCAAATGAACGAGTAGGCGAACGTGACGAGAACGCATTCAATCATTTTTCAGACAAACAAACAACAGGAAACAATATGTGCCTGGCATGTGGAGTTGGAATTCATCAGGTGGCACGATGTCTGTCCTTCAAAAGACTTTCTCTCGACGATAGGTGGAAACTGGTAAAAGAATACAAACTCTGTCGTCGCTGTCTAACGCCACACGTTCGGTGGCCTTGCAAAGGAGAAGCCTGTGGGATCAACGGTTGTCAGAAAAAACATCACCGTCTTCTGCATTCGGACTGCCCGTTAGCAGCAACATCATCAACCCAAAAGTCAACGAACGCGACTGTTACGGTTCATCGTCAAGTCAGCTCATCTACATTGTTCCGAGTTCTTCCGGTGACGTTATATGGGAAAAATGGCCAGGTTAACACATTGGCATTTCTCGATGACGGCTCATCAATCACTCTGGTTGAACAGTCGTTGGTTAATGAACTTGGAGTGAACGGCCCATCGGAATCTTTGTGCATTCAGTGGACGGGGGGTGTGAAGAAACAAATTGCAGATACAAACCGAATACAACTCCAGATTTCCGCAGTAGGTAGCAACAAGCGCTTCAAACTTGGCGAGGCGTATACTGTGGAAGATCTTGGACTCCCAGAACAGTCCTTGGACTTCAGCGACATGTCTTCACGATTCAAACACCTCGAAGGCGTGCCGGTACAGAGTTTTGACGCAGCAGCACCGGGAGTTCTAATTGGCTTAAACAACACACACTTGTTGTTTACACTCAAGCTTCGCGAAGGTCGACCAAATGAACCGATAGCGACGAAAACGCGTATTGGCTGGTCAGTTTACGGAAGTCAGCGTGGAACTGAAGGCAATATGCAGCATCGACAGTTACACATTTGTGCGAAGACAGTCGACGAAAATCTGCATGATTACGTGAAGAATTTTTTCTCCGTTGAAAGCCTTGGAGTAGCACTTGTCCCTCAGGTGGAAGGAGTCGACGAACAACGAGCTCGTAGAATCCTAGAAGAGACCACGGTGCGTACGACTAGTGGAAGACTTCAAACAGGGCTGATATGGAAGTATGATGGAGTAGAATTACCTGATAGTCGACCTTTGGCGGAGAAGAGGTTGAGGTGCTTAGAGAAGCGGCTGTCCAGGGATCCTGTACTGTACAGCAAAGTTCGTCAGCAAATGTCAGACTACTTGGAGAAAGGCTATTCACACAAAGCAACCGTCGAGGAATTGAGTCGCTTCGATCCACGTCGCACATGGTATCTCCCTATCGGTATAGTTCTCAATCCCAGAAAACCGGACAAGGTGAGAGTAATCTGGGACGCTGCAGCCAAAGTCGAAGGTATTTCATTGAATTCGATGCTGCTAAAGGGCCCAGATCTTCTAACTTCGCTTCTGTCTGTATTGTTCGGGTATCGTGAACGTGAGGTGGCAATTTCTGGAGATCTTAAAGAAATGTTCCATCAACTTCTTATCCGGGAGGAAGATCGTTGCGCGTTACTGTTCCTATGGAGAAACTATCCAGAGATGCCAATCGAAGTCATGGTGATGAATGTTGCGATCTTCGGCGCGTCGTGTTCCCCAACACAAGCTATATTTGCAATGAACCTGAACGCTGAGGAAAACGAAGTCGACCACCCAAGGGCAGCCATCGCAATCAAGCACCATCACTATATGGACGACTATTTGGATAGTGTCGATACGGACGTGGAGGCTGTTAAGTTGGCATTGGAAGTAGCGGAAGTTCACTCAAAGGCTGGCTTCGAAATCAGGAATTGGTTGTCGAACAAGAAGACGGTGCTTGAAAAAATCGGCGAAATGAATCCTAAGTCCGTAAAATGCTTCACTACCGACAAGGAAATGGACAAAGAGAGACTCCTTGGGATGATCTGGCTGCCGGAAGAAGACGTATTTTCGTTTGCGCTCAGTTTCCGGGAAGACCTGCTGAAAATAGTATCAGGAGAAACAATTCCGACTAAACGGGAAATGCTAAAAGTTACAATGAGCATCTTTGATCCTCTAGGTATCGTGGCAGCCTTCGTTATACACGGGAAGGTTCTTGTTCAAGATGTCTGGAGGTCCAAAATCGATTGGGATGAAAAAATTCCCTGGGAAATCTTCTGCCGTTGGAAACAGTGGCTTTCTGTGCTCCGCAAGATGAATACAGTCAAAGTCGATCGCTGTTATTTCCCAGGGTACAACCCTGACTGCTATAACTCCCTGAATCTGCACGTCTTCATATACGCTGGCGAGGAAGCCTACGCTGCAGCAGCCTATTTTCGCGTTGTGGACAATGGTCGTGTTCGTTGTATTCTGGTGTCTTCGAAGACGAAAGTCGCTCCACTCCAACCCCTCTCCATACCTAGATTGGAGTTGCAAGCCGCAGTACTTGGGGCTCGTTTGCGGAAGACGATTGAGGAGAAGCATTCGCTCAAAATTCAACGCACCTTTTTCTGGAGCGACTCCTCTACAGTCATCGCATGGATTAAATCGGACGCTCGTCGCTATAGACAATTCGTGGCCTTTCGAGTTAATGAAATCCTCAGCCTGTCATCCGTTCAGGAGTGGCGGTGGGTGCCCACAAAACTCAACGTTGCTGACGAAGCCACTAAGTGGGGAAAAGGACCATCTTTTGATCCAGACAGCCGATGGTATCGTGGACCTAAATTTCTGTATGACAGCGAACACGAATGGCCAAGGGATTGCAGAGAAGAAAATAGCACTACAGCGGAGGAACTTCGTTCAGCTTTTGTTCATAAACATCACGTTATCGAGCAAGTGGTAAAGTTAGAGCGATTTTCTCGGTTGGAACGACTACTACGGAGCATGGCTTACGTCGTGCGATTCATCGACTCATCGGTTGATCAGAGAAAAACCGTTGCAGTTGGACGCGTTAACTACGGAGGAGCTGCAGAACGCCGAACGGTGTCTATGGCGAATTGCTCAGAGCGATGAATTCCCGGATGAAGTGGCAGTGTTCAAACATAATCTTCAGTCGGACCCAACACATCGTCGTAAACTGGATCGAAATAGTCCCCTGAAAAAAACTCACTCCAGCAATCGACGAGTTCAACGTACTTCGTGTTGACGGTCGTATTCAGGAAGCAGATTTCGTTGACTACGACACCAGAAACCCAATCATCCTGCCTAGAGGACATCCGGTAACCGACCTCCTACTGGACTGGTATCATCGAAAATTCCAGCATGCAAATGATGAAACAGTAGTAAACGAAGTCAGGCAGCGTTTCTATATACCGAAGCTGAGAGTACAGGTGCGATTGGTGAGGAAACGATGTATGTGGTGCCGAGTGTATAAGGCAGCCCCGGCTGCACCCAGAATGGGACCACTTCCAAAAGCCAGAGTCCGTTCACTATGGTTGGAATTGATCTTTTTGGACCTTACATCATCCGACCACCGACAGGAAGAAGTTCCCTGAAACGGTGGGTCGTTTTATTCACCTGCTTGACAACCAGGGCGGTGCACTTGGAGATTGCAGCCAACTTATCGACGGATTCCTGCAAGAAAGCGATTCGTCGATTCATCGGCCGCAGAGGTGCTCCACTTGAAATCTACTCAGACAACGGGACAAATTTTGTCGGTGCGAGTAGAGAGCTAGTGAAGGAAATTAAAATTATCAATAAGGATATCAGCAGCACGTTCACCGACACCCAGACTCAGTGGCGGTTTAATCCGCCGTCCGCACCACACATGGGGGGGATGCTGGGAAAGGATGGTGCGTTCAGTAAAAGCCGCTTTGGGAGCTCTCCCAACCGTTCGCACACTCGACGAGGAGTCATTCGCAACTGTACTCGTTGCGGCGGAGTTCATGGTCAACTCAAGACCTCTCACTTTCGTCCCGCTGGAAACCGCTGAACACGAGTCGCTCACACCAAACCACTTCCTCCTCCTCAGCTCATCAGGGGTACGACAGCCGATCAAGACTCCTGTGGACGAAAAAGCCGCAATCCAAAACAGCTGGAACATGATTCAGAACACGCTTGATCAAATTTGGCGGCGATGGGTCAACGAATACCTCCCAACCATTACTCGAAGGACTAAGTGGTTCGAAAATATCAGACCTATACGAGAGGGTGAGCTAGTTGTATTAGTCGACAATAATGTTAGGAATCGGTGGCTAAGGGGTCGGGTGGTACGAACATATCCAGGTAAAGATGGTACAGTACGAAGGGCTGATGTACGGAATCCGGCGGCATTATATCACGACCGGTCATCAAACTAGCTGTTCTCGATGTGAATGCAGAATGTGACGCCGAAGCAGGAGTTCTGGCGACACAAGGGGGGGAATGTTAGGATTACAACTAACAGCAAAGACCCCTCGACCGTTCGCCTAACGCATGCATTGCCAACATTTACACACAAGACATACAAAACAATAGTGAATTCCACACAAAGGAAAAAAGGTTCAATTACAACAATAGGATACACAGAGTAAACACATAAGTTATTATAATACCCTAAAATTTGCATGCAAAGTTTCCTAAACGCAGAATAAGTGAAATTGTATTTGTTGCTGTTTATTGTTATTTGTGAAGATTAAAAGTAAGTAATTGTCCATTGTTCTGTAAGCATATAAATTACAATAAATATGTTTACAGCTTCGAGCTAACTTTGAGCAAAAATCAAGTTTGCTTCGGGGAATCCGAATCTTCAGCAACAATTATTATTATTATTATTAATTTATTAATCCATCTCACTCATAGTCTTAATGAATATAACTTAACCTAATGATGTGGAGGATGTCTAGAGCGAAGGATTTTCTGTCCAAACACTGTCGAAGACATATCGAAATAAAGCAAATGTGACACTTCGTTGAATGCTCTTGTTATAGTGGACATCTGCTCAAAGTAACCGAAAAGCGAGCGGTGGAATGGAACAGCCAGCATCTGATCCAGATATCGTCGTTGAATCCGGGTGGGAGCGTTCAGTGACATTTTTGCAAGTAGGTTGGGACAGTCAGCTTCTCCATTCAAATCCTTCGCTGCAAAGACTGCTTGTTGAACAGAGTGTCGTTGTTCAAGGGTGTCCATTCCCAGCAGGCGGCACCGATCGATATAAGGAGGGAGATTAATGTGATCCCTCCAAGGGAGCAAGCGCAGGACGAAACGAACAAATCGTCGTTGTATGCGTTCAATCCTGTCGATCGAAATAGCTTGATAGGGATTCCAAATCACTGACGAGGATTCAAGGATTGATCGAACCAACTAACAGTAGAGCGTTTTGAGCGTTTTGTCAGTGAACTCTTCAGTTGTTCGCATGATAAGTCCTAGCAGTCTATTGGCACGATCAATGGCTATGGAGCGATGATCGTAGAAGGTCAGCCTAGAGTCAAGCCGAACTCCTAGCATGCATTCGTTCAATAACTATATCATCAATTTTGTACTCCCAGTGGATCGGATTGGCAGAGCGACAAAATGTTATCACGAAGCATTTGTTAATACTTAGCATCATGTTGTTCACTTTGCACCATTCGACAAACAGATTTAACAGACATTGTAGGTGAACGCAGTCAGCTGGGCTGTCGACTACCTTATAGATTTTGAGGTCATCAGCATACATCAGTCTACAACCAACACCCAATAGAGCTGAGACATCGTTGGTGTAGAGTGCGAATAGTAGTGGTCCGATGTTACTACCTTGCGGGACGCCGGAATAGTTTTAGAACCATGTTGAACTATATGAACCAATCTTAACACAAAGCTTCCTGTCGCAAAGGTAGGATTTGAGCCAGTCCACATAAGCAGCCAAGGCACCAAGTCAATTCTATCGAAGGCGGCTTTCAGATCGGTGTAGATGGCATCAACTTGTTTGCCATTCTCCAGGTGGTTAATACATTCGAAAGTGAATTGGAGCAGATTTGTTGTCACTGACCTACCCGGGTAGAATCCGTGTTGATCCGTGGAGATGCAAGCTTTTGATTGAGAAAATAGATGACCGTACATGATAGTCTCGAACAACTTAGAGCCAGCACATAGAGACGTGATTCCCCTGTAATTGCGCACGTCATGTTTATCACCTTCCTTATAAACAGGGAACATCCTTCCAGAGCGTAGAAATTTCCTTCTGTTGTAGTGAGAGATTAAATATGCGACACAGTGGCGTAGTTAGAATTGCAATGTACTTTTTGAATACGATAGCTGGAATTCCATCGGGTCCGGGAGCTGTGGACGATTTTAATTTCTTTGCTGCAGTATGTAATATTTCCTCGGTTATGACCGGCAGACTCAAGTCACACATGCTACCAGGAACAGCGGATGCAGCTGACTTAGCTTGGCCCATTGTCACGCTAGCAGTATTGAAAATGCTTGCAAAATGCTTTGCGTTGAGTTTACATATTATTTTATGATGAGGTGTAATATTATCACGCTTTTATACACTCTGATGATCTTGTTGCTTTGTGTCATTGTAAACAAACAATGCTTCAATTTATATTCTAGTGTGTAGGTATTGGTGACAACCATTCACCGCATGATTTTCATATGTGTGTGTGCAAGCGCTGAGCGTGATGTTTTTAATATTTGATGAAATGTTTTTTTATATTTTTCAAGTGTCAAGTTTCTATAAGACCAGTTACATATTCCGCTGTTTTAATTGTTTTGTTCAATAAGTCTGGAAAATGCCTAAGGGAAAAGTGCTCACGGAGAGAGAAGAAAGACAAATCGATGCATTCCATCAAGAAAATGTTGGTATCAGAGAGATTGCTCGTCGCATTGGACGATCCCATCAAATAGTGCTCAATTATTTGGCGAATCTTTAAGACTACAGTATGAAGGAGAGAGCTCCACGTAAAACGAACACTCTGACAGGGATAAGCGGGAAATAGCTAGAACAGCTTGGAATACATAAAAATCGCTTATGCAAATAAAGCAATATTTCAATTTAAATGTTACTCGGGTGACAATTCATCAAATCTTGGTAAAAAATCCCCACATAAAGAGGACTTTTAATGTTAAAGCTTCTCATCTTGCACCATCTCACATCGGAAAACGTCTGAGTTTTGCCAAACTTCACATGAACAGACAGTGGGACAGGGTATGTTGTGACAAACAATGTTTCCAAAAGAATACATTTTGCTATATACCGTAATGAAAAGTTCTTCAATGTATAGGTTACTTTCACTGACAAAAAAAAAGTTCAATTAGGATGGTCTTGATGATTTCAACGGGTACTGGCGTAATTTACGGAAGAAGGAACAGTATTTTTCAACCAAGAATTTTGGTGGAAGCTCGTGCATGGTTTGGGCGGTATTCTGTGCAACCGGAAAGCTCACGATAGCTTTCACATCATTCAAGGATTACATACATGTTCTGGAATCCTCTCTCCTGCCGTTTTTGCGTGCATATCGTCTCAAAAAATCACATTCCAGCAAAACAATGCTACTATTCATATCAGCAAGGAAACTATCCAATGGATTGAAGACCAAAAACATAATTTTTTGGACTGTCCGGCTTGCTCTCCAGTCTTGAATCCTGTTGAACATCTTAGGATGATCCTTGTACGCAAAATCTACACTGAACCACGACTGAACAGCTCAAGGTCGCAATTTCGGAAACATGGAAAAATACCGAGAAATCCGTTCAGCAGAATTTTGTAAATAGTATTCCAGTATACCAAATTATTGACATGTAAATCAATCGATCGTTTTAAATTTTTCATTGATAATACTTATGAATTTTAAAATGGTCTTATAGAAACTGGACAGCTGAAATTATCATATTTAAGCACAATAAATGAACAAACAAATCTTTTGAATTGAGGTTAAATATACTTAATTCTAAGCATTCAATAATATATGAATGCATCTTGTTGAAATTCTAACTGTTTGTGTTGCAACGAAATAGAATCAGGGTGGTCTTATAGAAGTTGGACAGAGTGTATAACAGCACTAGTAGCTATATGGATAGCGTGGTCGTATGAAACAGCTTTGCATTCCAGCCGGCCTTGGTTCGATCCCCATTGACATCGCGTGGACATTATTTTGCACAATCCCAAATGAAATGAAGAAAGAAAAAAGAAAGAGGTGTCTGCTTCCATACATACAAACCTTTTTTAAGCTATTAAAACAACTCATTATTTGCGCATTTACTGTAGGATCAGCACACGAAATGGCATTATTTCTGCGAAAGATGAAATGTTTTCAGCCAACGTTAGTTTGGGTGTAGAGCTTGCCACTTCAGAATACATTTAAGGCGCGTTATCATTCATAGAAATCTCAACTAAGTACTACTAATAAAAATGACGCAAGTAATACCTAATTAATCAAGCAAATGAAACCAAATTTGGCACGTGGAGGTTTTAGGGTGCAGTAAGCGTTCTTATGGTGGTTAGACACTCCACCCCCCTCTCCAAGGGATGGCTGCCACACAAATGACACACAAATTTCTGCATTACTCGAGAATTAATCAAGCAAACGAAACCAGATTTGCCATGTGGAGGTTTTTGGGTGCAATTAATGTTCTTATGGTGGTTAGACACTCCACCCCCCTCTCCAAGGGGGGGCTGCCATACAAATGAAACACAAATTTCTGCATTAGTCGAGAATCAATCAAGCAAACAAAACCAAATTTGACATGTGGAGGTTTTAGGATGCAATAACTGTTTCTATGGTGGTTCGATACTCCTCTCCCTCTCTTAGGGTGGGATGTCATACAAATGAAAAACAAATCTCTGCATATCTCGAAAACTATTCAAGCAAATGGAGCCAAATTTGGCATGTGAAGATTTTAGGGGGCACGAAACGTTTCCATGCTGAATAGACACTCTTCCCCTCTCTCTAAGGGTGAAGAGTGGAGGGGTCTGTCTTCATTCTATCATATTTTCTGCATCGAACATTTATTCCATGTAACGGAGAAACATGTTATTTGCAAGTGGTTGAAAAATCTTGAACGAGAATTGTGTCTAAAAATAATCTGATATTATAATGATGAGTTTTGGTAGAAGTACTAGGATTTTTTTAGTAAAAGGTTAATTCAACGGGGTCGATTAGAAGATCAATCAATGAACAGTTCTGCGATTGGACTCATGAACTTGCGCTTAGTAAGAAAACGTGAATGTTTGAAGGTATTGATAACAAAAAACAAAATTTGGGCGGGACGAAGTTTGCCGGGTCAGCTAGTAACAAATAAATAAATCCATTTTTGTTATGGGTCTCATGCTGAGATGACCAATTGTTTATTCACATGCTTTCTGCTGCCGGTTTACTTCTTCTCTCATCTTCTATGTTTATCAGAAAGCAATGAAGATATTCCCCAAGCTGAAAGAATAAATCATTAATTTCCCTTCTCCCCCTACATTTTGAAATGGAACAAGAAACGGTTTTATCCCAGACATACACACCAAATATCAGTGTAATTTGTGTAACATTTTTATTTGCCGAGCGGCTTGTGCAGAGCGATTTTATCAAATGTACACTTAGTTCATGCCGGGGAGCTTTTCACTATCTTAAAAGTGATAGTCGAGACCTGTTTTACTTTCTTGACCCCTTGTAGAGGCAATGAGCGTGGTCAAGTTCACACCGACGTGTATTGTTTCTGATTTGCCGTGGCCGTTTTTCGTAAATGAAGTGTACGAAAAGTAATAACGAAAAACAGGTAATCTGTTGTAAGTAATACGACGAAAAGTTTGACAGTGACCAAGAAACAACTGGTATAGTGCTGTGTATGGTATAAATTCCATGTCATGAGAAAAATGGGAGCGGTGAAAGAAAGTGTTGCATTTCTACTGTGAATGGCGATTGACTTGTTTTGTTATATTGGTGCATTAAATAAAATTATATTTAATAAATGCTATCCCCAAAACATGGCAAGCTCTTTTCCCGGACTGCGATCTATATATTGATTAGTCATTGTTGATTTGCATTGGGCGGATACACGCCAATTCAATACAAGACGAATACATATAGGGCAACACGGGGTGAGTTGGACATACGGGGTGATTTGGACCACCCCATTATCTCAGAAAGTACGGCTCAACTTGGATTTTTTTTATAATGTCATCTTCTTTTATTAATGAACCGTATGTAACTAACGTAAAAAACCTTTGGTAAAATTCGACAGGTGGATGGAAATGGTAGCCTGAACACATCAAGCACTTTGATTGTCAAAAAATGTGAATTTTCCGATCGTGGTTTTAAGGTTTTTCACGCTGATTAAACAAACTTTTCGCGTATTGTGCAGTAAAGTTCTATTCGCCTACAGAAGAGGAACAATTTGATGCAGCGAAACTGTAAGTTTGATAACAATAAATGATTCCATAATTGATTCCAGACGTCGCTGAATTACAAAAAGAGGATGGGTAGACAACGTTGGAAGAAGAAGGAGCTTGAAAGAGCAAAACAGGCCACCAAGAACGGATTTTCTTTGACTAAGCATCGAAAGTGTTTGAAAATGCTCGAACAACAGTGAAAAAATTGATTTTTCTGGTCTGGAATCTGCCCTAGTAACCTGGTATCGATCCCAGAACACTGTTACTGGTTATAACATTATTACAAATACATAAACATAAATATGTTTTTATCGATGAAACACACACTGGGCCAAATCACCCCACAGACGGTCCAAATCACCCCGCATCAAATGTTAATGTCCAAAAATCATCTCTTTTATTTTATGATATATTTGGTAGTTTAAAACTTGATATTAGGCTGTCAAAAAAGTCCTGCGGTATTTTTTTTTGAATTTTCATTTGTTCATAAAATTAGTTACAATCATCTGTTTTAAGTCAAATATGCGCCGTTTTGTTCGATGACTTGTTCCCAACGAGATGCCAACTTCATAATACCCCTGTTATAGAAGCTCGCTTCCTTATTGGCAAAAAACTCGGATAGCCAATTTTCACAGGCCTCTTTTGTGGCTAACTTCTGACTACCTAGCTCGTTCGCCATGGACAAAAACAGGTGGTAGTCTCTTGGTGCAAGGTCCGAACTATACGGCGGATGCAAAAGAACCTCCCATCCGAGCTCCCGGAGCTTCTGGCGCGTCACCAAAGAAGTGTGTGGTCTGGCGTTGTCCTGATGGAAGACAATGCGGCCTATGTTTATCAAAGATGGCCTCTTCTTCATGAGTGCTACCTTCAAGCGATCCAGTTGTTGGCAGTACAGGTCCGAATTGAGCGTTTGGCCATAGGGAAGCAGCTCATAATAGATTATTCCTTGACAATCCCACCAAATACACAGCAGAACCTTCCTGGCCGTTAATGAGGGCTTGGCCATCGTCTGAGCCGCTTCAGCGGGCTTCGACCACGACCGTTTGCGCTTCACGTTGTCGTAAGTGACCCACTTTTCATCGCCAGTCACCATCCGCTTCAGAAACGGGTCGATTTTGTTGCGATTCAGCAACGATTTACATGCGTCGATACGGTCAAAGATGTTTTTTTGCGTCAACGTGTGTGGCACCCATACATCGAGCTTCTTTGTGAATCCAAGCTTCTTCAAATGGTTAATAACGGTTTGATGACTTATCCCCAGCTCTTGGCCGATGCTACGGCTGCTTCTATGCCGGTCTTTCTCGGCTAATTCAGCGATTTTGTCGCAATTTTCGACGACATGCCTTCCGGAGCGTGGCGCATCTTCGACGACCTCTACACCAGAACGAAAACGTTGAAACCATCGTTGTGCGGTGGAAATGGAAACTGTATCGGGTCCCTAAACTGCACAAATTTCAGTGGCAGCTTGAGATGCATTTTTGCCTTTGTCATAGTAGTACTGTAAAATATGTCGGATTTTCTCTTTATTTTGCTCCATATTTGCGACACTATAACTGACGAACGACTTAACCAAACAAAACACTGTCAAGGACTATATTATAGCGCGCAAAAATGCCTTTCCAACAAGCTATAGTATGACTCGATACAATGACTCGATACGACTTAACCAAACAAAACACTGTCAAGGACTATATTATAGCGCGCAAAAATGCCTTTCCAACAAGCTATAGTATGACTCGATACAATGAATACAACTAGAACTACGCGCTTACAACGACACCTCACGGAAATACCGCAGGACTTTTTTGACAGCCTAATATAATGATTAAACATTATTGATTGAGAGAAAATAAGTGTTGCTTAGTATACAATGTGCCATTTTTATTTAGACCGTGTTGGTTTGGAAATATTAGGCGATTTTCTTAGGTGGTCCAAATTCCCCCCTTTTCCCCTTTTATCTTTCCTGTACCGCCTCAAAACGCTCAAAAATTTGATTGTTTAACCTTCGAAAATTTCCAAGGGAAGGGATGGCATGTTCTCGTCATAATTGAGTCAGCAAATGTAATATTTTCAACGTATCGGCACAAGAAATTTAGTTTACAACACAAAATTTCACACAATATCTTTGACCAATTGAATTATCCATATCAAAAATCGTCGAGCAAAAAAAGTCAACTTGTTAATAATGATACTGTAAACAAACTAAACGACAGATCACGCTCGAAATTGACATTAGGACCTCTGACAGTAGTACCAACTAAAAAAAAATTGATAAACTCTCAGCGGGAAGATTTAAAATTACAAATTACCGGTAAATATGACAGAATATAGGAGATAACGTGAAGCCTCCTCGTTGGAAGACCGGTTTTAAGATTTAAGAAACGTCATGTTCATGGAGTTTCGGAAGCTTTGAAGAAGAAACGGTACGGAAGAGCAACTCTCCTACTATCACGACACGATGGACAAGACGCGACAAACTACCACTTGTTTTTTTTTTTATTTAGAAAGGTGTTAAAATTAACGCTATATAATACATAAAACGGATATTTTGAGGAATATCGTAAAACCAAACATGAAAATATTGTACGACAATGATAATGATCATAATGATCATAATGATCAGTGCTTCAGCAGGACGGAGCGTCTTCTCATACTGTGAATCTGGTTCAGAACTGGTATCGGGAATATTTGACCGTCTTTTTGGCCATAAACAAATGGCCTCGTAGTTCACCAGACCTAAATTCCTAGGGTTACTTCGTATGATCGTGCATGCCGTCGAAAACAAACGAGCAAATGGGGTCTACTTTGACCCAGTTTAAGACAGTGATTCTCTGAATTTGAAGTAGCTTTAGAAAAGCTCTAGAAAATAGTTTTCGTTACGTTCAATGTTTTGCTTGTAAAAGTCCCACGCAGAAAATCCTCAAAACCTGATGATTCCGATTTAGATCACCGTTCGATTTCCTTTAGTTTTCCTGCTGTACGTAGGGACATGTTGCATTTTCTGTTGCGCGTCGGAACTTGGTGTTCTTTAAGCTGCATGTCGCAACTTGTGGTTTTTGAAAATTAAGTCATGCACAACATATTGTATACGATAGAAGGATAAGAATATGAAGAAGAGCAATTCCACTTCACATCAGTCGACCTCTGACCCTATCCAATTTTCTTTAAACTTGGTACCATCATCCGGGGGCAAATTGATCACCGGGGTAAAACTGATCAAAACTACTAATGGAAACAAACTGTAATTTTTTAAGGTTTTGTTCAAATGAATCTGAAACCTGTTTTATATGACACGTTTAATAATCATATGTAGGTTTTTTTTCGCCAGTGGTCCACTGAACTTGTTCCCTTCATATCTCAAAAAAGTACCATGAAAGACATTTTTTTAACCAGACATCCGATGTTGCAGCTCAGTTTTCTCGGAAGCGGCTGCACCGGATTGGACGCGACAAGTTGCATTCCAAACCCCTTATTTGTTTCATTTGAGAACCTTTAATAGGTTTATTGGAATTTGTCCACGGGTTCCGAAGATATGAAGGGAACAAGTTCAGTGGCCACAAATTCCAAAACCTACAACAAAACAAACTTGCCATTTGGAGTATCAAACTTCATGATTTTTCAAAAATAGCTCGTTTGTGATGAATTCAAGCTTATATAACATACTTGACGTAACCCGGATATGTTCTGGATAAGGTTTCTGGGGGAAGTGACCACTTTATGACCAGAACTAAATCACTTCATACGACATATCGATCTTCATGATTTGTCATTACCAGCTCATTGGTGACCGTTTCAAGGGTTTATGGTCACATTAGGAAAATCCTGAAGGTCTCTGGAAGACCTGCAGCTCAAACTTTCGATGAGAAAGTCACGACTACACTTTAAGGTGGATTAAATCAGATTTGGTATCCCTTGAATTATCATTTATATAACAATAGGTAAGTAAATCAGTGAATTTCTATACATATTCGTGCATATTATACTAGAAAATAATGAAAATAATAGATTGATGAATTTTATCCCAAATGTGAGTTTTGAAATTTTCCGCTAAAAATTTTCTAAACTAAGGTTTAAGGAATTTCTTCAACAAAACATTTCATAACGTTTTGTGACCTTGGCACCAGTACTGGTTTTGAAAATAATTCGGTATAGATTAAACAAAACATTTCGGAAATATTTACATTTTTTCTGAAAATCGTGATCAATTTGTCCCCGATTTACGGTACTTGTGATTGAAACTACCTAAAATTACAATTTTTATCATCATATGACCAGTTTGTTTAACGACTGATTTTTCAAAAGGGCGTATTCAGAAACATTGATCTTTCTTTCAAAAAATCGTAACTCAAAATCCAGATGTCTGACTAAAATATGATGTTTGACGATGTTGTTGGAAAATTAACGAAGAAAAATAACATTTTAAATGCACTGTTAAAAATCCTAATCGAAAACTGAATTTATTATAAAAAAAAAAGTCATATCTCAAAACATTCCCCTTTCGATGTTTTGACGTAAGGTAAATGATTTTGGTTTGTCCAGTCGAAAATATGATCATGGTTTGCCCACTTTTTTGAATGCTCTAATTCAGCGCTCCTGTGTCAAATAAGGCCTTCGAATGTTTCGAAACATATAAATGAAATTGCCTTTTACATGATTTATAGTAGTTTGATAGTATATTTTTACGAAATCACATGTTTTAAAGGATTATAAAATACACCTTCTATTTGTGTCAATGCGCCACTCATTCAAGCTAACGTTTAGTCGATCACCAGATGATTATTTGGCACGTATTCAGACCTTTTCTGGATTACAACACTTATAAATATTGTAAACATCATGCTTGCTCACCATTTGTATCGGATTTACATAGCTAAACCATTAAATTAACGCATTTTGATGAACTCAATTCTGATCATGAGTTGTCCAATTCAATAATGTTGTTTTGTCCACCTGATTTCTATGGCAACCGCTTGGCGCGCTGCAGTTTGTTTATGTTTGTTTATGGTGTGCTTCGCGCATAGCAGAAGTATGGTTTTTCTGTGTTGATTGTGTTGAGGTGAACACTTCTAAAATACCCAATAAAATGCAATATTCTTAAGAAAGCCTACATTATGAATGAATCAATATGATGACAGTAAACTTAAGCAATGATAAATGCAACATCTAATTGTGAATTCGAATGTTTTCATTCAAAAATTGAGATTTCTAAAACCGGACAAACCATGATAATTTTTTTGGGCAAACCATGATCAGAGGTGGTCAAACCATGATCATAATTCTTCTTTAAGGAAAATCGTTAAAAAAACATAAAAATTTGAATAATTTCAACACCTTATGGTAGTATTAGCAACTAAAGACTTGGGGCTTTTCATCAAACCCAAACTCGTATCGATTATGTGTGATTTTCATGTAGAAAATCGATTTACATTTACTAGTTGCGTAAAAACACCCCAAATTGGACAAACCAAGATCATTTACCCTAGGACTTCTTCTTCATTTCTTCATTTCTATATGTGAGATATAAATGTTTTTAATTTTGAGTAAATTTTTAAACAGTGCATTCAAAATATTATTTTTTCTAAATACAGTGGTAGACATTCGTTTAGCCGCATCCTATTTTTCCTCAATATTTTTAAAAATAAGTCAATTCTTTGTACAGTTTTACTCATAAAAGACGATTATTGTTTATTTTCATCGAATTCATTCTAAACAAAGAATAAATTCACTTTTTGTTTTCTAAGTAATTCAAATATGTGGAATCAGGGTGGACATTCGTTTTGCCGCATCCTAAAATTTCAATAAAAGAAAATTTTTGCGGCAAATTTAGAGTCCAATCTGTAGCTAATATTTAGCATGTCCACCTCCATTTCGGATCACTTTGAAAACTCGATTTGGCATCGAGTCAGACAGCTTTTGAAGTGTTGCCATATTTATTATAGCCCAACCTTCCTGAATTACTGCCTTGAGACTGGAAATGTTATCAAATTGTCGTCCGTTTGCATAGACCATCTCGGCCAAGATTCTCCATAGGTTCTCTATGGGATTGCAATCGACTGCCAGCAGGTCATTCAAGAAGCGGAATGTCCTTCTCGGCAAACCATGCCTTCGATTGCTTGGAAACGTGGATCTATTCATAATCCTGCTGAAAGAACGACATCCTCGGTAGCGTTATTCTCAATATGGCCAATCAAAACGTCCTCCAGTAATTGAAGATACTTTTCGGAGTTCATTCGGGTGAAAATGAAACAAATGAGAAGCTTGCTGTGATAATAGACGGCTCCCCACACTGTCAAACTTCCGCCCCCAAAGTTTCGCTTCGATCTCACGACCTGCCGTTGACTTAAATTATACCAATAGCAACTGTAACATTCCGGACCATCCAAATTGAACTTTTTTCGCCGGAAAATACAACATTTATCCATTATAGTTTCTATTCCATGTATTGCCGGGCGAAAATGAGATGGTTCTGCTTATGGGTGGCGGTCAGTTTCGGCTTCTCTTGAGGTTTCTTCCACATGATGTTTGGTTACTCATTCAAGATGCGCGCAAAATGCCTCTTCGTTACTGGAACAACCGATTCTGCCTTAATGTATGAGCAGGACATCGTTTCCTGGTTGCTTCGTGTCTTATTCAACCTTTAAGACGCAAAGTAACTTTGGTGTTCTCATTTGTTGGTCGTTATATCCCATATTTCTGGCATTATTTAAAGAAATTCCGTACCACTTTCTCAGATAGACCAATTTTTGTTACGATCGAGCGATTAGTTTTGTTCACTGAATATCTTTATTATGTTCCGCCCCTCTTCCGTCAATAGAATACTTTTCGCCATTCCTTTAAATTCTACGTAAATCACTAATCTGACCAACTTCTTACGTTGCACATCTAATATAATATTTACCTTGTAAATTGAACATTCCCAAGTATTTTTTTTTCGAAAAACACAGATAAAGGCTTGGTGCTTATGCGAAAACCTGATTCTTATGCCCTGCGGCTAAACGTATGTCTCGGGAAAAAAACCACGTTTGAATGTTTATACCCACCGATGCCGCCTTGTGTGTGTGTGATTGTGACGCACGTCCTTTCAATAAAAGTGACTTAAATATACTATCACTACAGCAAATAAGTATCCCGATAAAAAGAACATTCCTAGTTGTTTTGTAAGTGTTTCAAGTTTTTTTTTTCAAGTGCGGCTAAACGAATGTCTATCACTGTAGTTCATTAATTCACCAACAACTTTGTCAAATATCACATATTAATCGGACAGTTGAGTTTTGAGTTACGATTTTTTTAAAAGAAAGACCAATGATTTTAAATACGCCTTTTTTAATAAAAAATCAGTCGTAGTTTAAATTGATCATATGCTATTGAAAAATTGTGAATTGTAAGGTAGTGTCTATAATAATTCCCAAGTTTCAAAATAATCGGAGAGGGCTGTAGTATCCATAGGTGACGATAGAGGATAAATCATTTAAAACACCGTTCCTGACTCAGTTTTATTTTAACGCTTCCTTATGAAAATCGACTCTCATTCTTTTTACAATAGAAGAAACATAATGAAGATTTCGCTAAGGTTATGTTTCAACCGAAAAACCTTCGAAAAGGGAATACGTTATCAAACAAATCGATGCACATTTGACCTAAATCGGATCATTCTCATTTAGATCATTTAGCATAATGAAGTTTACGCAAAAAAAAAAATTAAAAGTTACGAAATTTTCGACGAATTCAATTTGTTTGGTTGAATTTTCAACATTACATACATTTCGTTCTGTAATTTCTTCTCGTTAGCCTGGATCTTAATCAATATAATTTTCAATAATCCAGACAAAAATTATGCAATATAGAGAAGACTTAACACTAAGCATATAGTGCACACAATCCAAAGCACTGAACTGAATTACGAATCTTCGTTTAGATAATCGTTTTCAGAGAAAGCATAATAACAGGAAGGCATAATAATTAAGGAGACCAAACGGAATAATAATGAGATTATTATGAGCATATTTATACCACGGTTATAAAGGGTCGGACATTCAAATTTGATTACAACTGAGTTTTGTCTGCTGTCTGGATTAGGAAGCGATTGCATCATCAGACCGTTATCTAGAGTATAGCAATACGAAAATTTTCTTGCAAAGTTAGGTCAGTATAGTACACTGCGTTACATAATTATAGAACCACTCCATTTTTCTGAGTTTCCAGAGATATGTAAGAAGTCGGTTGAATTGAAGTATATAGTGTAGAATACAATAACTATATTCATTTTTAAGACTTTTATTGTTGTGTTCAGGCGCGAAACATTCAAAAAACTAAAATTCCAGTGTTTTATAATTATAGGAACAGATGGAAAAAACTCTCACTCCTTTACAAAATTAACATCAAGTTTACATTAATTACCATATGTTTCTTATTTGTAGGTCATCTTTAGTTCTCAATCAGTTAAGATAATCTCTTTCGGGGTGGTTTCGACCAAGCTGCGTCATGTTGCAGTGTGTATCTCGTTCTACGCAGGGGATACTGCTCGTGTAAGTTCTTCAAATCACTCATACTGCTTGTAAGCTGCATCTTCTATTCGTACAATCACTCCTCATAAGTTCCTCATAGGGTTTTGATCTGGTAAACAAGCTGACCAGTCCAGAATCTGAAGCCCCTATTCATTAAACCATGCCATTACCTTCCAGATTTTATTAATTGATGCCAAATTAACCAGTTATCACATTGTTTTTGATGCAAAAACAGCAGTAAATAATTCTGAAGTACTTCATTGTACTATGCATTCGTATTGATGAAAAGCTATCTGAGCCAGGCCTGTTTTAAAAAATTTTCCTCAAGCCATCAAATTGCCTCCTGCTAAGTTACTTGTTGAAAAATTACATGACACTTTCCCTAAGTCCTTCCAGTATGAAAAAAATCGATTCAAGTTGAATTTCTTTTTATCAGAGATGTTCTCCTGAAATAGTAAAACCCATGGTTTCCACATAAGTTTTTGGACCCGCAGCTTTAGTGATGGTATTTTTATGGTTTGGGAAGAATTTTCTCTAAAAGGCCTGGTTTAGATAGCTTACCATCAACACGAATGAACAGTAAGAAGTGTTACGAGGTACTTCAGAATCATTTTGTAATTTGTTATCAATTCATAAAATCCGGAAAGTCATGGCATGATTTTATGAATAGGGACTTCAGATTCCGGACTGGTCAGCTTGTTTACCAGATCAAAACCCTATGAGGAACTTATGAGGAGTGATCGTACGAATAGTAGATGCAGCTTACAAGCAGTATGAGTGATTTGAAGAGCTTACACGCTGCGTAGAACGAGATTGAACTGATTGAGAGCTAAATATGACCTACAAAAAAATTCATGTAAAATTGATGTTAATTCTGTAAAGGAGTGAAATTTTTTCCATCTGGTTCGATAGTTATAAAACACTGGAATTTTAGTTTTTTGAATGTTTCACGCCTGAACACAACAATGAAGTTTAAATGGTCAGTCTTAAAAATGAAGATAGTTATTGTATTCTACACTATATACTTCAATTCAACCGACTTCTTACATATCTCTGAAAACTCAGAAAAATGAAATGGTTATATAGTAATGAAACGCAGTGTATAGTATAGGTATTGGGTAACGGATTCACTTCGATCAATGAAAATAAGTTTTCCATGTTAGAAAATTTTGTCAACATGGCATGAATTGAACGTAATACCTTAATGAGTTCATTAGATTTAGAATGTATGTATGTGATCGAAAAAAGTTCATTTATTATTTTGTTGGTTATGGATTCAGTTTGAAGCTATAAATGCAAATTTCATAACTACTAATCATGGAAATATCCAGCCCGTATTGAATCTATATAGAGGCATGAGGTGCCGTAATTATTTAATGTTGTTGATAATAAGTAACGTAGAGTTCCGGCTGATTCATACCACCGCTTTTTATAATACACAAACTGCTACAAACGCTGTCCAATCCTTAATTAGGAGATTCAATGCCAAAGCAGAACTGATAATATTTTTTTTTACTTCTACACAACGTTCACATTAAAACGACTCCCAATCCTTCTAGCAACTTCCGGCGAGAGCCTCAATATAAACAGCTAATTTATATTTATTCCAGGATAAAACTTCCACACCTTCTTCACTCTTCGCCACAAAACCTCGATAGCGAAATAGCTCTGAATGTCAGAACATTTACGACCTTTTCCTCAATCTATATTCCGCGAGCAGCAAAGAAAAAAACCGAACCCATCCCGCTATTTGTGCAGTTTTCAACCACGATTGGAACCGTTTGGCAAGATACAGAACAACGACCGGTCGCGCGGCAGACGTGCTAATGTCCAAGACACGAAAAACAATATCGAATCTAACAAGCGTTTCAGCGTCGGCTATTCTCGATCTCGCTAACAGATTCCCTTTCCTCCTGTTTTCCAACAATCCCATAAATAATTCTGATCGCTTTAAGGTCGATTGAATTTTACGATTCGTTTCATCGCGAACCTGGCAGCCGCCGCGAGTTGTTTTTATTATTACTGTTGTATTCCTTTTGCAAAACTTTCATCTTGTGTGGACCCGAAGAAGGGAGATCAGTCAGCGCGCTCGCGCTGGGACGACGTCCAAAACGTCCAACGACCTTCCCCGGAGGCATTCACGTATCGCCGCGGTCGCGGTCTCTAATGACCACTGGGGGAGCCGCGCACGACGCCCAAATAGGCAGAAAGTGATCCCCAGGACGGCTGCGGCACCTCTCTCTCTCTCTCTCTCTCTCTCTCTCTCTCTCTCTTTTAAGCGCGATGAATCAACACCGCCACGGGACTAAATTGATATTGATTGGTTATTACAGCTACAAATAAATAAAAAGGTAATTAATCTTCATATTAATATTCATTTGTACAAAAGCACGATTGGCGCTTCCAGGCTTCTATAGTTCTATAGTTATAGTTTTTTTTTTAATTAACCGTTCTGTACGAGTTCTAGGAAACCCGACACGTTTTTAGGTGTACAGGGCGGACAGGTCTCCAAATTATTTTCACTGTATATAATCGAATTCTGTATCGAGTCAAAAAAATTGTTTTACGTGCATATATCGTTTTGTTTTTTTGTATATAAAAGAAGAATTTGAAGGGGATGCCCTGAAAAGTCAGACAATGCTTTTATCAGATGAAAAATCCAAATTCTATCAGGAGGTGATACCATCCAGAATCATATTTCGGACAGCATCATATTTCGGACACTTTGTAAAAATATCTTGAAATGCTTAATGCCCTAATGATATAACTATAGAGACTCTATAGAGATAATATAACTCAGAGTTGATACTTTAATGTAACCCCTTAGTTTCACTATCATTTTATATAACAATTACATTCGAATTATAACATAGTAAGTAAAAATCTAACAGCAGTACTCATTATCGTTTGTGTTTGACGTTCGCTTAGCATGATCATGAAAAGTTTAACCCTTCATCAATATTTAAATTTCTCTCGTGTTTCATCAGTTCTCAACATCGTTATCAGTTTACTGTTATTGTTTGATAAGTGTTTTGCAGTTGGCTATTGAAAATAACCAAGTGTAATGAAGTTTTTCTTCAAAAATTATAAAATGAAGTGCCCGAAATTTGAATCGAACTTTTTCCCTACGATTCATATTTCGGACAGTTAAAATTGGTGATACTCCTTACGGATGAAAAACGTAGATGCATAAAACGCCCCAAAATATTTTGAAATCTTGTATACATGTTTTTCGACTACAGACCAGCAGATAGATATGAGGGAAACTGAATAATTAGTGGACAATGTGCAACTGGATGAACTTCTAACAGAACGAACGTTGAAGCCTCGCTATGTTTCCGTGTATACTGGCAACTCATCAACTCACGGTAAAAGTAAGCCACACGTCACTCCTGCAAAAGCTGTAAATTCTAAAGCGAAATTGGTACAAAATGATAATGACAAAATAGATGAAATGCATGTTTGACTATTTTATTGCACTAGTAGGGGTAGTGGGGGCAAATTGGTCATGGGGGGCAAAGTGGCCACCTGCTTGTTTGGTAGTATAACTATTGACTATAGATGCCGTATTGAAAGAATTTAATGACTTTCGAGTCACCCTGTACTCTAGTACAGCTGTCGCATGTCAAAATACAAATAAAAACAGAAATTACTCTCGATAGCCATTCGGCCGTAGTTCTGTGCGCATGGTATCTATGGAATTTCTCGAAAATTTAGTTTATTCAATCTGATATGTTGGACAAATCATTAGTTTGGATGACTGCTCACATATTCTAGGAGAGGTGAACAGATATTTTGTTTAATCTCAGCGATTAATTAGCATAGATATTATTTTCATGTTTGGGGGCAAAGTGGTCATAGGTGAATAGTAACTTACAATGTTATGTTTACTAAAGCTGATATACCTTATCACATTCTGCTCTTGAAGAAGATCCTTTTGTGGCTTTGACCCTGGATAAATATGCCACTCCAACTAAACCAAGCCTCATTATGCGGAACGTTATGTGTTTCTTACTACTCTAGGTGAAGAGGCCAAGCTTATTTCATGCATATACTTATTATAACAAATTTGATTTGAACAAATTTGGACGAAAAAACGCATAAATGTTTCCCATTTAGCTTGATATGGGTGGGTGACCACTTTACCTCCAAGCAAAAAAAAAGTTCGATTTTCACATTTTTCTAATGATGAAAAGTGTACTATTTTGAATTTTTATAGTAAAAGTCGTTTGCCATCTTGAAGAACAATGAGTTGAACTATAATATTCTTCGAGAAACGGGAATTAAATCGGTATGTGATCGCTGGAAATGGGCATATTCCTTAGGGTGACCACTATGCCCCCACTTCCCATAATTGTACAGGAATATAAATTGAGCTTGAAACGAAAAGGAACGTTATGGAAACAGAGTGGCCGAAATTCGAATTCACTCTGTCCGAAATTCGATTTTTTCGATTTTTTTCCGAAGGTTGATTATAATTCGCTTCAATTGAAAAACATTAATATCCGATATTTTTTATGTTTCAATCAAATAGGTACCACAATAGAAAGCTTAAAAACATATTGAACTAATTTACTAAAAATGTCAACCAAATAATACATGTGCATAAAGTTTAGATCTGTTTTCTGCATCAAATGCCTTAAGCGTCTAAAATATGATTCAGAACGGTAGATAGAGGATCATATTTGATGAAAAAAAAGTCCTTCTACACAGATATTCGAATTTCAACAATGACAGAGGTATTGAACTTCTTCTGCGTTTCAGGCTCAGTTTGTCTCTATCTGGCTCTACAGGGTAACTTCAATTAACGTTCATTTCGCTTTCAAAATTGTAAGTTGTATCGAATTGTACGTTATATCGATGCATAATAAAGAACTCACAAACGTAGCCTATAATACTTTATTGTGTTGCTGTTTTAGTAAAGTTAATGAAAAAATTTAATTAGAAGACGAAGCCAGCCTTTCTCATGATGTTTACCTTCGTACTGTTGATTAAAGCTCGATTCATTTAGAATTCGGAATCACAAAACCAGCTTTATTTTGAATTAAAGGTACAAAACATTTTTTTTTTCTGTATTATAGTGACTTTCAACGCTTCTGGCTGGTTCGTCACTTTTACCTTCCATTTTGGAAGAATGTCGGGAGTGAGAATTGAACTCGTGATCTTGAGCGTGAGAAGTATGGATGTTACCTCCACGCCAGATCGGCTCCATGGGTACAAAACATGTTTTAGCATCACAATACAGATAATTCATCGTTCCTCAGAAAAAAATATAAAAAAAATCCTTTACACTTTGGAAATGTGTACATTATATCGAGTGACGTTATATCGAGGGAACGTTATAACGAGGGTGAGTTATACCGAAGTTACCCTGTACTTCAACAAGTACGCTACGTAGAACCATTCTGTTGCTTCCATTTGAAAGATGAGAAAAATTAATACAGAATATAGTTGTGAAACATCTAAATTAGTGGAATCAAATAACATTTTGAAAATGAAAAACTTAAAAGTTAGTAGATTTTAAGGTTATTATTAATTGTATCTCAACAATGCATAAAAAAAACTTGTTGTTTCTATTGACCAAATTAAAGCTTCCTAACCGCTCTACAATTTGTTGTTTGACACTCAACTTATTTATTCCTTATTTTTGCTGCAAGGGTATTTAAACAATTCCTGGTGAGTCTTCAATGAAAATCTTCAAAAATTAAAAATCACGATTTGGACTCCACTGTACTTATTGTAGCCAATTAACTTTGACCTTAATGATGAACTAATATATTTTTTCTTGAAATAAGCCACATTTGAAATATAAAAAAAAAAATAAACTGTATATAATCGAGTCTAAAATTGTGTATAATCGAATCATACATAATCGAGTCTGTATATAAACGAGTATGACCTGTATATTGAGCAAATGAAATCGTCCTACAAATGCAGATTCTAAAAATATGCATTTTTGATTCGAATGAAAGTATGTATTCCGTTTGGGTTGGAGGAAATATGAGTTTTCCACAGCAATTGGGATTTTTTTGACTTTAGTAAGAGAAATCTTTTTAATATCTAAAATATATAAGGCTGTCAAAAAAGTCCTGCGGTATTTTTATTTTATTTTCAGTTGTTCATAAAATTAGTTACAATCATCTGTTTTAAGTCAAATATGCGCCGTTTTGTTCGATGACTTGTTCCCAACGAGATGCCAACTTCATAATACCCCTGTTATAGAAGCTCGCTTCCTTATTGGCAAAAAACTCGGATAGCCAATTTTCACAGGCCTCTTTTGTGGCTAACTTCTGACTACCTAGCTCGTTCGCCATGGACAAAAAGAGGTGGTATTCACTTGGTGCAAGGTCCGGACTATACGGCGGATGCAAAAGAACCTCCCATCCGAGCTCCCGGAGCATCTGGCGCGTCACCAAAGAAGTGTGTGGCCTGGCGTTGTTCTGATGGAAGACATTGCGGCCTCTGTTTATCAAAGATGGCCTCTTCTTCACGAGTGCTATCTTCAAGCGGTCCAGTTGTTGGCAGTACAGGTCCGAATTGAGCGTTTGGCCATAGGGAAGCAGCTCATAATAGATTATTCCTTGACAATCCCACCAAATACACAGCAGAACCTTCCTGGCCGTTAATGAGGGCTTGGCCATCGTCTGAGCCGCTTCAGCGGGCTTCGACCACGATCGTTTGCGCTTCACGTTGTCGTAAGTGACCCACTTTTCATCGCCAGTCACCATCCGCTTCAGAAACGAGTCGATTTTGTTGCGATTCAGCAGCGATTCACATGCGTCGATACGGTCAAAGATTTTTTTTTGCGTCAACGTGTGTGGCACCCATACATCGAGCTTCTTTGTGAATCCAAGCTTCTTCAAATAGTTAATAACGGTTTGATGACTTATCCCCAGCTCTTGGCCGATGCTACGGCTGCTTCTATGCCGGTCTTTCTCGGCTAATTCAGCGATTTTGTCGCAATTTTCGACGACAGGCCTTCCGGAGCGTGGCGCATCTTCGACGACCTCTACACCAGAACGAATACGTTGAAACCATCGTTGTGCGGTGGAAATGGAAACTGTATCGGGTCCATAAACTGCACAAATTTTATTGGCAGCTTGAGATGCATTTTTCCCTTTGTCATAGTAGTACTGTAAAATATGTCGGATTTTCTCTTTATTTTGCTCCATATTTGCGACACTATAACTGACGAACGACATAACCAAACAAAACACTGTCAAGGACTATATTATAGCGCGCAAAAATGCCTTTCCAACAAGCTATAGTATGACTCGATACAATGACTCGATACGACTTAACCAAACAAAACACTGTCAAGGACTATATTATAGCGCGCAAAAATGCCTTTCCAACAAGCTATAGTATGACTCGATACAATGAATACAACTAGAACTACGCGCTTACAACGACACCTTGCGGAAATACCGCAGGACTTTTTTGACAGCCTAATATTTTTTTTTAATTTTTTTTTTCATATAAAATAGAAGTCATACAGAAAATTAAAAAAATGAGTCCAAGATGGTAAAACTATTTTTGACGAACTTTTTTTTTCCAATTCATTTATTTGTAAGGCTCGATCGCATAAACTTTGCGGAGCCGCTAATTCAAGGTTTGTTTATGCATAGTTTCAACTAATTGCTATGTTTAGTAGGATTCGACGAATACTGGTGGTTTACTCGAGGTTAAAAGGGCAACCATTTTTGTGGGACGGGTCAGGTTAGGGATATGGATATGAGGTATCGTTGTCTCAACCGAGAGTTGCCGCACGCACTGTAGCATTGTGCATAATGACCAGGGAGAGCATCTGGAGTTCGACTATCTGTCGAGGGAGGGTGACGGTGAGATGAGGGGATTTGACGAACTTTGTGGAACATCGAGTTTTTATGAATTATTATAATTAGAAACTTCGAGTTTTTCTATGTTAACAATCATTTTTAGCCACAAATTATGAATCTTGCTGTGATTTTGAAAAAAAATCGCTTTATCAATATCTTTTTAAATGCATCCATCCTCGAGATATTTGAAAAAAAAAACATTTCTAATTTATTGTCTTTTTTTATAGTAAATATGCTCTTTTAATATGTTTGTCTTGTTATACCGTCATGTTCATGTAAATATTATGAATTTTCTTATAATTTTCATTTCCAAATACATCATTATGGTAAAAATATATGTTTAGGAGTTACGCTGAATAAAAAAAAATTGTAGATATGTGGGTTAATCCTTTCCCGTACAACGTCGAACAACACTCGTAGCGATTAGACTGTGCCAGAACGTACAACGTCGAACCTCTCTCGTCGTGTATCGATGATAAATGATTGCATAGCTCCGGGCGCATTATGTTCGTGGGAAAGAAAGGCTAGAATCAAAACTTGTCTCATTCGTGTGTTGCTATCAGTCCTATGCGTACACAGCTCCACTTCATCAAAAATAATAGTAAACATTCTTGAAAATGGCATTCCAAAAAAACATTTGTGAACAGTAAAAACGATGAGAACAGTGTTGGTTTTGCTATCAATGATTTGGAGTATACTTCAGATACTGAGAGTAGCAGTAGTGATATATTCCCTGTGCGAAAAAGTTTCCGGCGAGTGGTTATAGACGAATACACCAACAACGAAGATTTCATGAATCAATCAGAGCAATGGATGTGGAATGAAAAAAGAAATAGCCCAAAGATTTGGAATTATATGGAAACTCCTGGTATAAAACAGGAAATATTACATCAGTTAGATGGAATAATCGATGAAATGGACGTTTTCAATACAGTATTTGATGATTCAATCTGGGAGAACATTGTGACAGAGACGAATCGGTACGCAGAAGCAACCATAAGTGATGAGAGTTTTGAAATTAAATTGTGAGTTGTTTTGAAATTAAATTTATTTTGTATTGTGTATTATAATGTCTCAAGTGAAAAAGCCAGATATTCAAATGAATTGGTCTAAGAGAGCCATTATTGAAACCCCTATATTCGCGAAAACGATTCCATTCAAAGCAGATAACAAGATTTCTGCATTTTGCCAATAACGAAGTCACTGAGAATACAGATAAACTATGTAAAATAAAACCTGTAACGGCTTTTTTCCACCAAAAATTTAATGAAGTGTATACAATGGAAGAGGACA